>NC_056735.1:13176308-13241308 GCF_019279795.1 Protopterus annectens
TATTTATTTATATATCACTATATCTCTCCATACAACTATATAGAGAAATATATCAGTACTGAGATATATAGATGCATATATGTAAATACATATGTACAGTATATATATGTTTATATTTCCCAAGTATAGCAATATATTCCAGGTCGTGTGGTATTGGAGGATACCCAACCTTCCAGATACAAAAGTACTTTATGACTGACTAAACAAAATCATTTTGTGGTATGGTGAGTAACAGTTTTCACTCTTAGTGCTACTAAATGTAATATTATCAAATGTGGGAAATAAATTATTAACTTTGATCACAAAATTAATGAGACATTAAAACTCAACAATAGTCAGCAATAAATTACAAGTCTTAGGAATCTGTGATACAAGTAAAGTCAAAGGTGGTGATAGGATAGCAGGTCATCCATAATGATAGCCTTTCCTTACTGACCTGACATAACATACAGACCAAGAAGAAAGAGCTGCATCAGCTGGACCAGCTATCTGAACGTAATGTAGGCTAAAGCCTGTGGGTAAATGAGGCAAAAATGAGGCAAGACATGGAAACCTCTGTTAAAGTCATCAGTTCATGACAGTGAGCCTAATTATCGTTAATGAATGCTGTGGCTGAGCTTCACGATGGTGTTCTTGGTTGAAAGGCTAGCAAAAACCTATGAATCTCTGAATAGCTGGACATTAGATATACCATCAAACAGTCCACAGTTATTTATGTTGGCCCTTTTCTTACAAGGTTATCATAAAGTGGTACATAGTAAGCCATATTTCTGAACGTTAGAAACATAAAGGGTAATTATCAATCATGGGATGAGTAAAGCCACATTATAACTAAATGGGATAGGTTATTTCAAGCACAAAAACAGAAATTAGCTAGGTTTAAAAAGGCCTGCAAAGGCAACCAGCCTAGTACTTACCTATGAACCTATACAAATCAAAGTTAAATAGTTGCACATTTTGAAAATAAACTCAGTTCAAAAGGATGAGCCTGTGGAAAAGATATTGCAAATTAAAATCTAAACATAGGTTCATAGGTAGGTACTAGGCTATCGCTCAAAGGCATTTATAAGCCTAGCCGGAATGTGTTGGCTTTCGTCGCCCCCTTAGATTAGTTCCCTGTGCCTCTGTCCAGCAGAGCCATTGAAGTGATCCCTGGGATAAACTTTCTGTTTCCCATCCACTCGTCAAGGTTTCTCTTGAAGAGGGTTAGCGAGGAGCTCTGCCTAATGTAGATTGGAATCTTGTTCCAGAGCATGGGAAGTCTCTGGGACAGGAATCTATCCCTCCAGTACATCCTATTTATTGTTGTGGTGAGGTTTAGATCCCTGGAGAATGTGGCTCGAGGGGATATGGTTTTCTTTAGGTGGAGCATATCCATCAATTCTGGGTTGGACATGGTCTTGTATGTTAGGCAGAGATCACCTCTGAGTAGGCGGTATGCAACCGAGTACAGCTGGAGTTTCTTCAGTCGAGCTGCATAGGGCATCTGCTTGAGGCCAGTGATCCTCTTGGTGAGGTACTTCTGTTGTCTTTCCAGTTGTTGCAGGTGTCTTGTAAGGTACATCCCAAATGGGGCATTGTACTCTATGATGGGTCTGATGAGTGATGCATAGAGGGGCCCAATGACCTTTTTCGATCTGGATGCAAACCCTTTTGTGATTAGGTGGGCCACATAGAAGGATTTTCTAACCACTTTGGCAATGTGATTATCAAGGAGAGGTTACTATCTACATGGGTCCCCAGATCCCTTATTATGTCTTCCGTATTTAGGGGGCTACCACCTATGTGGTAGTTTCTGGGTACTTTGTTTTTTTCAAAGGGGATGACTATGCACTTTTTGGAATTTAGCTTGAGGCCATGGTTTTGACACCAGGTATCTATCTCAGTGAGACCCTTTTGGAGGATGTCTGTGTCAGCCGGAGAGTCAATTATAGCCCCTAGTTTGCAGTCGTCTGTGAACTTGGTCAGCCATAGTCCTCCTGTGCTTGCCTGTACCTCTGAGAAGTATATGCCGAACAGGAGGGGTCCTAGGACTGAGGCCTGGGGAATGCCACTTATAACCGGTTTAAAGTCAGACCTAGCTCCCGCAACTCTTACCATGAGGGTTCTGTCCGTGAGCCAGTTGGCAACCCATCTCGTGACGTAGGGGTTATGTTCAGGCTGGTGAGCTTGTCTATAATACCTGAGTGGGGAATGGTGTCAAATTCCTTTGCAAGGTCTAGGTAGGCTGTGTGGACCACCTTTCCCTTGTCTATAGCCTTGGTAACTGTCTCAAAGAAGTCCACCAGGTTTAGGAGGCATGATCTGCCCTTAACAAAGCCGAACTGGGTAGGGTCCAGTGTTTGGAGGTTTCCAATGTCTCTGTTAATGAGATCCATGATGATGTGCTCCATAGCTTTGTAGACCAAGCTAGTGAGGCTTATAGGGCGATAGTTCCCTGGGTCCGTTGTGGCTCCACCTTTGTGGAGTGGAATAACCGTTGCTGCGCGCCACTCTGTGGGCACATAGCCTGCGGAGAGGCTGAATTTAAACAGTGTGTTTAGGTGAGGGGTTAGTTCATCTTTGAGCTTGTGTAGGACGCAGCCTGGGACACCATCCGATCCCTTTGATGCTGCGTTTTTGGCTTTGGAGAGGGCTGTTTTAACCTGAGTGTGTGTGTGTGATGTCAGGGGCACTACATTCTTCTGGTCATAAGATATAAAAATAACATTTCTCCAAAATATGGTAGCTGGCAAAAAGTAAAATACCTACAATAAACTGAATGTGAACAAGATATCACCCCTCCCAGTATTAGTCAGAATAGAATTAGAACCAAATGAACAAATAAACCCAGGTATTCTATCTTATCATTTGTAGGCTACTTTCAGCAGGTTGTCATGAATTAGGCTGTCAAATGACATGCTACCTTGAATTTAAAAATGTAAATAGTTGTGTATTTCATTAGATGTGTAGAATGTAGAGTTATTTCCTTAGAATATCAAGTTGCTTATATATGTTTAGTGACTACTTTCTTCAGAAGCTGCATTACATCGTCATAGAAAAGAACTGTCTAAATATTTTCCAGCTTGTTTCAAAAGGAAATACTAGTATGATTTGCATTTGAGCTATCTCCAACAATGACTCTATACTTCACCAGAACCGTTGCTGTCCTTTCTCATTCTTGTTGTCTGAGATTGTTATTTTGGTGCTGGAAAATCTGCCTAACCACCAAGGAGTATACTTCACCAGAGCTACTGCTGACTTTTCTTTCTGTTTGTCTTTTTCTGTTTCTCTAAGACTGTTATTTGAACTCTTTCAATGCTTACTGACATAGGAAATGACATAATGATGTTTTGATTATAGACTTGTTCAACTTAATTTATATCCTGATATTTCACTCATTAAGCATAAGTTCTTGGAAATAGTCTAATTACAGAAAAACTCGCAAATGCAGTTTATCACATATGAAATCATTTTTTTTTATTTTCTGTATGCAACTGAAGTATTGCACTGTGTGTATAATCAGATCTTTTTTAAAGTAAAGAATTTACATTGTTTGTTTGACAAGGGTCGTGGCTGGGAACCTATTTTTCTAGTGAAGAGTATCATCACGGCATTGGCGTGACTGTTGTGACCAATAATTCTGAAGAGAGAGAGAGAGAGACTGTTTAACCGTCAGCTACTGAGATGTAATGTCGCTTGGCTGATTAAAGGATGCGCAGTTATGAAGCTCTTGATATCAGACTAGCAGTCTAGTTGCTTGCAGTGTACTGTAAATACAGATAAGCAGTACTCTCAGTGGAGAGGCACCACTACCTCCTCCTAAGAAATACTGAGAGTAAATGTGTATGAAAAACAGTTTGGTCAAGTCTCAGTTACTTTTGGTAGGTTGACACTGGAAGGTACTAGGCTCAGATTGAGGTGGGTTAAGTCTTAAAGACTCAGTGATTATAACCTTACTCTTGAGCTGACAGTGTACAACTTACTTGGAAGTGACAAATGTTACATAACAACACAGTACTGTGCATTTGCCATAACGTCTTAAAGCCAAACACCCTTTTGCATATGTACTTGGGTAGCAGTGGTGTAGAGCTGAGCCCCGTAATCCCTGTCCCTTCATCACAAGAGTTGTTGTTGTTTGTCTTTCGGCTTTTTCCCGGTAAGGGGTCGCCACAGAGGAACTCCGGTCCGCTAATGATTGGCAGTAGACTTTTACGAAACGCCGAGGTGCCAGCTCGACGCCCAACCTTCAACGAAGGAATGGCCATGCAGACTCCACACAGAAGGCACTCCCAAGCCACACCGAGAATCAGTTGGGAGAACCTCTTGCTGTGAGGTAACAACGCTACTGCCGTACCACCGCGGCTAGCACTTCACTTTGTTTTCCTTCTGGTTTTCCTGGTGGTGGTCATAAGCCGTAAACAGGATTAAGCTTCTCCTTTCACAGCTACAGACCCTGGCTTATTGATGGATGCCTTGAGTCTGATCTGGGCCTTGCCCTAGGGGATCATACATGATGTAGATCCAACAGGAACCACTCCGTGGGCATCCGTTTAAGATATCTAAATCACCTCAGTTGCTTCCTCTCAATCAAAACACACAAAAGTTCCACTCCTAGGCTCTCAAGAATCGTTGAGGTCCTCTTCCCATTGTGGACAGCAAATTTAGTATCCCCTGTGGAAAATTATCCACTTCCATGTTTTGTAGCCACATTCTCATTATGCAGTTCACTGCTCAGCATTGTGAAATTAGATTAGGATGGGGATTTAAACTGACAGAGAAATTAAGGCTTTGTCTGACAGCTTGCCTCCATTTAAGAGAACAACTTAAAAAATAAACAGCTATGACCAACTAAGTTTAAATTCGTTATCCACCTGCATCCACTGCTTGTCATCAGGCCTAATCCCAGTTTACTGCAGTCATTATAACAGCCAGCATGCGGATACACTGAAGGGTGATGTCCTATCCCTAGCTAGGAGTAGAGCAATATTGAAATATCATGTGCATCTCATCGCTTGTGTGTGTGTGTGTGTGTGTGTGTGTGTGTGTGTGTGTGTGTGTGTGTGTGTTTCTTTGTGATGCATTACTATTCTCTGTTAATGATTAATATTTATTGACTTACAGCTGGATACCATTAACCATAGTTCTGCTAGGAAAACAGAGGAGATACGATTTGTATTTGCATTTACTTTCAGGAAATTTCAGCCTCTAGTACGTATGGAATTTCCTAATTGAACTATTATGAATAAACACATTATATACCTCACAATTTCAAATAACAGGATTTTTTTTCATTTACTCAAAGTTGAGGATATGAGTAACTAGCATTTCTTGTAACTAGATATGCATCAGTTCCCGTCACTTTTTTTATTATTTTAAGGACCTTGTAATGTCTGGAAATGAATGAATGTAGGAACAATAGGAAGGGAATCATCCTGTCAGACTGCCAAATGAGTCTTCAATAGGTGAGAAGGCTGTCAGCTTATTACTTTTCAGTTTTAGAGGACTTTTCACTACTAAATGAAGTTGTAGCAAACTAAAGGATATATTTATTTATTTATTTATTGATTGATTGATTGATTGCATTTGTTTACCGGGAAAGTCCACTGGGCCTAAGAGAGCCCATTTTTGGTGGCGGCCCGGGAAGAAAAGCTTCGACAAGAACATAGATGCAGAAAAAAAATTAAACATTAATTGGTACAGAAGTAAAAACAGTGTTACACATAATGGTTACAGTAATATATACAGAATATATACATAAGTCAGGAATTTGGTTGGTTTGATTACAGTAACATATACAGAATATATACATAAAAGCATGAATTTGGTTGGTTGCCAGATGAATTCATAGTGGTAAAAACAGAGATAAATTAATCAGCATTATTGTACCAGTATCAACAAGTGACGAAAGAAAAAAAAATAATAAATATGCGAAAGTATCATCAGTCACTAGTAGTAAAAAGCATAGGAATTTAGTTATAATATAAGGAGAAGGAAGAGGTTAGGTTATAGAGCAGGTACATAGTCAGGAAGAGATGAGACGATCAGACATGTTGGGACCTGACGGCTTCTTTTTGGTAGGAGCAACTGCTGGAGTGGTCTCTGTATCAGCCATACTTGTCAATACAGAAACAGTACAACTAAAAAGTAAAATTGTTGAGTTGAAACTGTGAATGTGTGTGTTTGTGTGTATATATGTCTCCTGCTCTTCCCACCTGTGCCCAGATGTATCCTTTACTTCCAGTCTTACCATCAGGACCCCCTCATCTCTTACCATCAGGACCCCCTCATCTTTATCTTAGTCTTACCTTATTTATTTTACACTGTGATCATGACATCATATACATTTCCATTCTACAGCATTGCTTCTCTCTTTCACTTATCTTATTTATGGATACCCGCTGAAATTCTAAGGGCTAGAGATGTAATCCTTGGCATAGCAAAACTGTATTTTAAATATATGTTGATTCAGAGGATGCGATTTTTACATAATTCTTCCTACTTCAATGTACAGAAATCTTGGAGTTACTATATATAACTAGCAAACATATACGAGTGCAACCCCCACACCCATCAATTCGTGTAGGCAGTTTTGCCTGCAGCAAAAATGCCTAAAATGTCTGTTTGATTTGCACTTAATTTTTCAAAGTCTCAGATCTCATAGCAATGGGTCCTGCAATCCTTTAACAATTGATTTAGTTTATATATAACACATAAATACAAATAATATAAGTACCACCACCATCAAAAGGGAGTTTTATTTTATATTCTGCACTCTAATCTCTTCAACTTTCCATGGCCACTGTATGCTTTTATGCATTCTTTTCCTTTCTTTTTCAGCCCATTTAATCTCAAACGTTATTTGCAGTAATTAGATTCTCTAGGAATTAATTTAACTTCTGGGTCGCACATGAAAAGAGGCTTATGAGTAATATCTTTACTCTGTTAAGAGATGAATAAAGTAAAAACATAACTGATATATTTACTCATCAACCACTTACCTGTTTCTAACCTATTACTGCATTTATTTCATATGCTCATGCACCATTGCACTATTTTACCATCTGTTTTAACTACTGAATATACTGGCTTCCATCATGGAGTTTGTCTCACCATATAATACACCAGTTGTCTTAGTTGTGTGCGTACTCATTTTATCCCTGTAAGACTTTCAGACATTTTTTCTCAGTTTTATAAATAATATCTGTTTATTTCTTTGACATTGACCCAAGTGTTTGATGTAAAGGATCCTTGTACCAGTTCACTTACCTGGTTATCAAAAAGATAAAAAAAAGCAAGCAAGAAAAAAAGAAGTCAGTAAGCTGAGCTCAAAAGACCCTTGGAAGAAATGATTTCTGCCATTGTTTTATTCATTCTGTAAGCCATGTTTCTAAGATTAAGCCCTGCACTGGTTGCTTACCAGAATACTGTGTCCTACAGCCACTTTCTGGCAGGGAGTCTAACGAGGCCCTTGCATCTCAGATAGAGTGGTAAGAGAGGAAGGTAGGGTATTTAATTCATTGTGTACAATTATATGGAGTGTACCTGCCAAAAAAGTCTTCAGCCTACAGGGTGCCATGCATACAATGGCAGTGTGTGTGTGTGTGTGTGTGTGTGTGTGTGTGTGTGTGTGTGTGTGTGTGTGTGTGTGTGTGTGTGTGTGTGTGTGTGTGTGTCATCTACTGGTACTTTAATTAGGGTTGGCTAATAAGCTAAGCTACAAAGCCACTTACCATCAGGAAGGAACAGCAATGCAGCAACTGAGCTCCCTCATATCCCATTTAGGATAAGAAAGCAGGAGTAAAGCCACAGAGGCCCACTTTTCAGCTAACCTGTGCAGTACTCAAGACCATTATTAAGTCCAGGTAACTTCTAGCACATAGTCAAGAGACAAAAGCATTGCACTATTGGAATGAGAAAACTGTATCAAGAAATAAAATAATGGAGCATAGTTCATCACTACTGCAGCTTAAAAATATTTGTTTTCTTTATTTGTTTTCCTTCTAAGCAATTATAATTCACATATTCATTATTGTGGTCTTGTTTTTTTTTTGTGTATTCATTCTTTGATCATCAAAGAACTGATTACTCCACCAGCTTCATCAATGATTTCCCCAGTCATAACTTTCCCACCCTCTGCAAGTAGTTATTGCAGCAGGAATGATGCATAAACTTTAGTAAAACAAAACAGTGCTCCATGGACGTCATGCTAGACTTAAGAAAATCAACGTGCTTTAGAACTCAGCTTCAGTTTCACCTTCAACTCTGTGTTTATAAAAGTGTTTATTATCCAGTCACTCTGCAAACAAATACAAATTGAATATAATAAAATAAAAAAGAAATGCTAAATGTATTATAATAGCAATAGTAATAATGTCAAAATCAATGCTGGATAATAAAAGTAAGATGAAAATTACCAATCTAAAGAAAAATCCAAATGATGCAATAAAAGGGTCATGGTTCAATGGTATTAGAACAAGTCGCAATACCAATGTCTGATAATAACTGCCACCACAGCTCTCAACTGTCTAAAACTGATACTAGAACAAATACAACATTATTATAAAATGAATATGTTGGAGAGAGAGACAACAAGTTGGAATATTGTAATTCAATTTTACTGGAATCTGAATAAAATCAGAAATCTCTAAGATTAACTGGACATTTAATGGGAGAGGAAAACTGCAAACTTGGAAATTGTATAGGAACTTAAGGTAGTACTAAAGTCTTCATCTTATTTAAATATGTAGATAGTCTTTTCCTCGGCTAAACAGCTTTTGAAAGGTAGGCATTTTTATAATAAGCATATACATAAATGCACATATAATTGTTGTAGTTGTTTCATTATTAACCAATATTTTAATGTTAATATTGATGTTCATATGGCCAGTTTAAGTGTAGTTATATTATTATTGCTGTTCAAAAATAAAAAAATGATATATTAAAAAAAAACACTGATAGATATAAGATGCTGCCTCAAGGTAGTTGTGAAGATGACCAAAACGGTCAAGAATGCACCTGTACTTATGAATGGGTTTCTGGCCATGCTCTGTGAATGTCTTTCTTGTAAACTGCAATTACAGATAATTACTCCAGAAGATAGTATGCAACTTCTGGAGCTTTAACAGATGTGTTTAATGCAAGGGAAGGGCAAGGGTCCCTCTACTTTTGGCACAGACCTTGATGAGAGCTGATATAAGAAGGCAGCCCAGCATAGAAGTAACAGGATAGTTTTCTCTCCAACCTCCTAATAAAGAAAATCTTGGCTACTCCTAGTGTAGAGATACTCAAACCCATTAAATGTACTCTTCTTCATATAATCACAGCAAACTGTTTTACCAGTACAGCTGAGTATCAAAACTCCTTGAGTAATATATGCAGATTTATCTTGCTTTCCCCTGTATTTGAACATTGATGCATTTCTTGAGTTAAAGTAGTCTTCACTGTCTTTAAAAACAGTCAGTACACCAAGCACTTCTAAAACTGCACTTCAGCCTCGAGTGATTTGGGAGTGCCATTTCAGAAGTACTTGGTGTAGCTGCTAGTTTATTTTGTACTTCGTTTTTAGTCTGATTATCAATAAAAACAGTACTACCTACTGCATTGCACCCTGATGTTCAGACTTAAATCTAGGACACTGTCGCCTCTCACGTGCAAGATTCAATCCTCATCTCCAGTCACTGTCTGTCTAGAGTTTATACATTTTCCCTGTGCCTGCATGGACTTCTTCTGGTTTGCTCTCACCTCCCAAGTACACGCTGTTGATTGGCTACCATAAAATGTCGATACCTATATCATCTTTATCCTTGCTTTTCTGAATTCTGTTGCAGTTGAAAATGTTTCATGAGGAATCTGTCCTTTTTCTCCTATTAACAAATAAACATTTTTTAACAACATCTGCATGTGTCTTGTATCTTAAACATTTACACTTTGTTCAAGTTTTACCTATGATAAAAAATAGAGGGTGTTACATTGTAGGCAGGCTGATGACTGTACTTCAGTTTCAGCTGGTGTCTTTTGGAGTGTGTTTTGTAATTTAGTATATAGATTTTGGGGTAGAGGATGACTGGTTTGTTTTTGTACTCTGTATATATATATATATATATATATATATATATATATATATATATATATATATGTATATATTTATATATATATTTTTTTTACATAAAAAGTATCCAGCATGGTCAATGGGATGTCACCCTGCTATATTGTACCTTATGGTGTCCAGGTTGTGCCTGCACCTGAAAAAGGGCCCCTGTGGCCAACTATGTCTACGCATTAAAAAAATGACTTACTATATAAGAACATTATATTCATAACGCTGCACATTTTATATCTTTATGTACCATCTGTATAACCCAGGTTACACCTGAAAAATATACTTTATATTCATAAATGTGCCAGGTTGCCAAATGAACAAAAATCATTAAATAAATACATTCTTATCTTCTTAAACACAGCCAAACATTTATTATAAAGAAAACTTGAAAAACCCTGTGGTGTGAATGTGAATGAACAAGAAAAAAATGACTTAAAATATGTTTACTGTGGTAATAAAAGTAGGGAATGTCAGTACAAAGAAGAGAAGTAGGAGAGAGAGAGAGAGAGAGAGAGAGAATGCTGAAAGGGATATGTGGGAGAAGAAGATTGTATTTGTTAAATACAAGATGCGCACATAAAAACAGACAAGCATGGATTCACACTGATAGAGCTGCAACTTATACTAAAAGTTCCAAAATTACAAAACCAATTAGCTGAAACTACTTTCAATAAACATCAGAGTAAGGATTGTTTTTTTTCGCAGGGGCCCAGCTTCACCCCCATTTGAGAGGATATCCAAAAACACCCCAAATTTATATATACTTACTCTGAGTTCACACAGTGGAGATAACACTAAAATTTCATTGTTGATGAACGTTATTTTAATGAGTTGAATTCAAAGTATATGCACTCACTGAAACAGCACTCAGTCTACTGGCATGCTTCAGCAAGCACTACCAATAAGGCATATAATATTATAAAGAAGGACAATATATAAAAAAGAAAAGTGGATGAGAACATTTGAGAAAAGTCATGCTGTTGTACATGCAACATTTATATAAAACAACTCTGAACATCATAGATAAATATTGCATTTATAGTCTTAGCGTTTAGTTGCTGCTGCAATTACTGAATGACATGATTAAGGCCTTTCTAGTTAAGCAAATACATTTGCTTTGTTGCCAGTGCAGCAAAACTCTGGAAATAATTTGAATCTTTCATCTGCACAAACACAGATCAGATATTAGCAGCAGTAACTGCATATTCTGACACTGACTCTGGGAAGATTACTGTCAGAAAGAGGGAAGCTAACAGTAATCTGATTAATGTGCATATAAATTACATGCTTTTTATTAACGTAATATTCATTATAATATTAAATGAATAGCCAGAGGTGTCACTTACAAACTGAATAAACTAAAGTTTTTGATGGTTCTGTAGTATACACAAGTCCGTGATCCTTTAATGCATGCAACGTCTTAAAAATACAATATTGATATTCAGTTTATTTGCACTAGTACTGCTTCAATGTCATGAATTTCAATTGCAACCCTAAAAGCATTTTTTTGTTATTCTAAGTGGTTAGTAGTTCATATTTCAGGTTTCCCCTCTGTCCTTTAATATGTACACACCAAGCTTACTTAGTGTGCCTCCAAGCAGAACCCTTATTTCAGTTATCTCCTTCAGTGCTTGCACTGCATGAATGTCACTGTTAAACAAAAAGAGCCATGTGGAATACAAAGGCGGTCACCAAATATGGCTGTGTGACACAGCTGTAGCCGTGCAATGATGGTTATTATTCACCCAGCCAGGACACAGAAAGGGGTACATCTTTCAGTGTCAATATAAAGTTACTCCACTGCAAAGCAACACCAGTATACATATAATTCAACACAGATGTGATCACACACTGAGCTCTACATATATGATTCTGAATCATGAAGTCAGGCAGGCAGGTGTATATGTACAAAGTTGTACACACACACGTACTCTGGCCACAGAATAGATGGAAACAAAAAATTAAAACATTATTCTTGTAACTACTCTTACTGCTGGAGTTAGCTTGCCCTGTAGGTGCTGCAACATGCACTTGGACTGTTCTTTCTATAGGAAAGGTTACTAGAGCCTTGAAATGTAGGAGTACAGAGATATCATATATGGAGCACCTGTCCATGAGATACCAATGCAGCCCAAAATGCAGAAAGGAGTATCTGCGCTTCATGCAGTGTTAGAACTTTATAAACCTGCAGAAGCTTTGCACAGAGATACAAGCGCATGTGAGTAATAGAGTATCTGACAGTGAGTGTTTGCAGAGGTGCCGGAAGCTGTTGAAGACTGGGAGGGAGTGGAGGGTGAGAGGGGCTCTTAGTAATCTAAAAAGGGCAATTTTTAAAACTATTTACTACTACTAAGGGATGCAGCATTTAGGAACTGCCTCGATCCATTAGTGGCATGAGGGGCAATCCTGGATTACTTTTTCTATTACCCATCCTTAGATCCAAGTTGCATTTGAATATGGACAGGGATGAGCTTTGTTTTACTTGAATGGATATATATCACTGGAGCAGTTGTAGCCTCTGTGATATATATCTATCTCTCCACAATATGTTAAGATACCTGGACTGAGTATTTTTGATGCTGTTGACTTGCTGATGTTCAGTAGGTCCATCTGTATTAGGTTGCAGGATGCCTTGTATGCCAGACATGTCACCTCTAATCACTCTGTAGGATACTGAGTATAGTGATAAATCTTTGAGGTGGTACCTATTGTTTAGGACTTGTATCCTTTTAGTAAGGTACCTCTGTGGGTATTCCAATTCTTGCATGGGTCTGAACAGATACATGCCAAAGTGGTCATTATACAAAATGATTGACCTAATGAGGGCTTTGTAAAGTGGGACAATAACATCTCTAGATCTAGTCACAATCAATTTGTTTATAAGCTGTACAATATAGAAAGACTTTCATATGAATCTGGCCACATATTGGGCAAATGTTAGTGTGACGATTGGGGAGAGATGGGCGAAGGCTGCCAGCCTAGTCAAATAGAATTTGATATATAATTCTGGCATTTGTAAATAAATGTAAAATACAGGCATGTTTTCTTGAGTGTAAAAGATTACTGTGAACTGTAGAACTGCAAAATATGTGACAACATTGCACTCTACTGGCCCAGTGAAGCATGTTGTGATCCTTTCATATTAGAATTCGGCTCCAGTGCGGCTGGATGAAGGTTTCATGTCCATTGTTTAAGGCTAATGTTTATGACCAGAATTTACATATGGAAGGTGCTTTATTGCTCTAGTTTCTGTTAGAATATACATGTGAAATTACTTGTATTGTTGTAAGTTTCTGAGGATGTGTTAGATTGCTAAATAATGCAGTTTGTGGCCTGAGAACTCAGACCAGGTGTTAAGATGATGCAATATGAATACTGGGAAAACCTAGGTGCCAAAAATGATGTAATTTTGGGAAGGTCTTAGAGACATGTTTGTTAGTAATGTTTAAATACTATTTCTCACAAGAGACTATAAGCATTTTGACTTTGGACATTTAACTTATCAGCACTCTGCCTTATGCTCACATGTAAGTTTTAGCACCGTGATTTCTTGTAGGAATAGTTAAAGCTAGTAAAGATTAATTAGGTGTTTTTCTTTGAAATCAGACCTGTCCTACTGTATTATTTTAAGTTTATGTGTGATCTCTGAACTCTTAGCTATATCTGTGGTGTATTAGTTTTGTCTTGTGTTTTAGTTATTTATTATTAAATATTTTAGAGTACATTGCATATTTATAGAGGTTATTGTAACAGGTCACTCTAAAGTAAGCCTTGACTGTTAGTCACACTACCATTGGATATTAATATTGCACAGTAATAATTGGACACCCTTTTAAGGGCCTTTTAGTAGCTGATATTATTAACTGGATGGTGGCAGTAATTACTACAGTATAGTCTGGGTAAAGGGGCACAGTTGGAGAATCTGTGTCAGCCTTTCCCAGGAGTGTCTGTGAAGTTGTATAAATACTTATCTCAAAGTGTGTGTGTGTTGTGTCAGCTACTTGGCAGGGACACAAAGCACTGGTTGGACAGAGCCCCAGACTGACTGTCATCTGTGTGTGCACTTAAGGGAAATTGTACTTTACTGTGTGTATTAGTTATCCTTTCCTCTTCTAGGAGACAACCTCCCTGGTGTTAGTGGTGAGGATTGAGGCTCCTTGATTGCTGGGCCAGTGCACAGTCGTCACAGTTAGATCACTGTACACACAAGTTCCCAAATGCCAAACAACTGGGTCATTTCTCAGGGGACATTGTCAATTTGGCAGTTCTCTGAAGTAGATGACTTCCCAAAGGATATGATAATGCATTTCTTGGAGTTTAGTTTCAATTCATGATTCTGGCACCAGTTATTGTTTGGGACAAACCTTCCTTCATTATGGTTAAGTCATTTGGGGATTCAATAATTGCTCCTAGCTTGCAGTCATCTCATACTTAGTCAGCCAAAGCCCTTTGGTATTTCCTTTTACTTTTGAGATGTATATGCTAAACAGAAAAAAGTCTCTGCACCGAACCCTGGGAGACTCCATTGGTGAATGGTCTCTTCCCCTATTTTGATCTCCTGCATCCTGCGAGTAAGCATACATGTATGCATTCTTTGATTCATCTTCCTGATTGTATTAACCTAATTGTATTAAATTATATTCCTTGTATAATACAGCACCACTTGTTAGGATGTGCTTTAAATTTGAATTAAGCAATGAAACAAAATGTATGACCTAATAATGACAAAACTACCCATTTTAGAAAATTTCAACCATAAAAGGCCACTCTGTCATTACAATCCACAAATATCAGTAAATATGCAAAATCTCTGCAGAAGTAAGTCATCTAAATAATTCCACATTAAAGAGATCTGTAACTAATGAAGAGGTTGCTGCTAGCAAACAATTTTATATTTCATTGTTTCATCTACAAAGCACCTGTTGCCCTTATAGGTTCATAGGTAGGTACTAGGCTATCAGCCCTGGGGCCTATACAAGCCCAGCCAAAAAAGTACCCTGGCTTTTGCTACCCAAGAAAATTATTTTCCTGTGCCACTGTCGAGCAGAGCCACAGAGGTGATCCCCGGGGTGAATTTCCTATTTCCCATCCAATCGTCAAGATTTTTTTGAAGAGCGCTAATGAGGAGCTTTGTTTGATATAGATAGGTAGTTTATTCCAGAGGATGGGAAGTCTCTGGGACAGGAATCTATCCCTCCTGCATGTTTTGTTTATTGTGGTGACAAGGTTTAGGTCCCTAGAGCGTGTAGCTCAGAGGGATTGGGAGTTCTTTAAGTGGAGCATGTCCAACAGCTCTGGGTTTGACATAGCTTTGTATGTTAGGCAGAGATCACCTCTGAGTAGGCGATATTGGACGGAGTAAAGCTGGAGTTTTTTGAGACGGTCTGTGTAGGGCATCTGTTTGAGGCCGGTAATCCTCTTTGTGAGGTATTTCTGCGGTCTTTCCAGTTGGTGTAGATGTCTTGTGAGGTACATACCAAAAGAGGCGTTGTACTCTATAATGGGTCTAATGAGTGATGAGTGGAGGGGAACAATTACCTCTTTTTTTCTGGATGAGAAACCTTTTGTGATGAGGTGTGCTACGTAGAAGAATTTCCTGACTACTGTGGCAATATGATTATCAAAGGAGAGACTACTGTCCACCTGTGTCCCAAGGTCTCATATCACACTTTTCGTGTTAAGTATACTACCGCCTATGTTGTAGTTCATGGGTACAGCCTTTTTACCAAAGGGGACGACAATGCACTTTTTGGCATTAAGCTTGAGGCCATGGCTTTGACACCAGGCATCTGTCTCAGTAAGGCTTTTTTGTAGGATGTCCACATCATTAGGAGTTTCGATTATGGCTCCTAGTTTGTAGTCATCTGTGAACTTAGTTAGCCAAAGACCTTCTGTGTTAGCCTGTACTTCAGAAAAGTAGATGCCAAACAGGAGAGGACCCAGGACTGAACCCTGTGATACTCCACTTGTCACTGGTCTGAAGTCGGATTTGGAGTCTGCTACTTTCACAGTGTGGATTCTCTCAGTGAGCCAGTTGGCAACCCATCTTGTGACATAGGGATTTATACTTAGTTTAGTGAGTTTATCTATAATTCCAGAGTGGGAAATGGTGTTGAAAGCCTTGGCACGATCTAGATAGGCTGTGTGAACCTCCTTACCCTTGTCTATGGCTTTGGTGACTGCTTCAAAGAAGTCCACAGGTTTAGGAGACATGATCTCCCTTTTATAAACCCGAACTGGGTGGGAGCCAGAGTTTGGTGATTGCCAATGTCTTTGTTTATAAGTTCCACGATGATACGTTCCATGGCCTTGCAGACCAGGCTCATCAGGCTAATGGGGTGGTAGTTCCCGGGGTCCATGGTAGCTCCCCCCTTGTGGAGTGGGATAACCATCGCTGTGCGCCATTCAGCAGGCACAAAGCCTGAGGTGAGGCTATGATTGAACATGGTACTTAGGTGGGGTGCCAGTTCGTTCTGTAGTTTGTGTAGAACACAGCCTGGGATGTTGTCTGGTCCCATGGATGCTGTGTTCTTGGCTTTGGAGAGTGTGGTTTTTACCTGTGCAGCCGTGATTACAGGAACTTTGCATTCTTCCAGTATAGAGATGGGCTCTTTGGGGGTTGAGAGGGGGGTAAAGTTAGCACTGAACCTATCTGCCAGGATGTTGGCAATATCAGTTGCGAATGTATATTTAGTGCCATTGTGCTGTAACTCAGAGCAGATCTGGGTGTTGCCAATGAGATTCTTGACACAGCTATAGAATGTTTTGTGGTTGTCTTTAGAATCAGTGGCGATTTTGTTTTCGTAACTAGCTTTGGAGGATTTTATCAGGGATCGCTGCTTCTTACTGAGGCTGACCAGGGATCTCCTCCACTCATGGGATTTTACTCTCTTTTGCAACAGTTTCTTCCTTCTGTTGTAGTTTGTTTATGGCAGGGGACCACCAGACTGGCTTCCTTTTTTTGGAGGATAGCATCTTGGTTCTGTTTGGGATAGCATGATCCATGCACTCATGTAAGTGCTTATAAAGTGCAATTGTGTAGGATTCAGTAGTCGTAGCTGTACTGTCCATCTGCATGGGTGTCATGAAGTTCACCACTTCTGTCTTTAGAAGCATGAAGTTGGCTTTGGAGAAATGTTTTACCATGGTTTCCTTAATGGGGGGTGGGGGCAGGATGTGGATATCTAGGGTAATTAGCTTATGGTCGGATCAGACCAATGAGGCGTTGACTTCAGGTGTGGAACACTGGTCACTCATGTTGGTAATGACTAGATCTAGGATATTGTTGCCCCTGATGAGGGTGTGGATAAGTTGATTCAGGGCATTGGAGTTTATGAATTCCAGAAAGTGTTAAGCGAAGGAGTTGGTACATGAATAGTTTTCCCAGTTAATGGTGGGGTAGTTGAAATTGTCCATTATTAGGGTGTTTGGTTGAACCCTAATATTTTCCAGTACATCAAGAAAAGAGGAATGGGAATCCTGGGGCATGGTGGGTGATCTGTAGCAAGCTACAATTTGGATTGCAGTTTTGCCCAGAGTTAGTTGCACTTGGATAACCTCGGCTGCATTATGCTGAGCAACTAGCCTGAAGGTGTGGATATCCTTAATGATTATGGACACACCTCCGCCTTTGGTGTTGTGGTCCAGGTTACATGACCGAAAAGTGTGGTATGAGTTATAGCCTGGTAGTGCAGGGGTGCTCTCTGGAGCCTTGAACCAGGTCTCAGTCACTGCACAGATATCGATGTTCTCCATTTTAAGGAGTGCCTCGAGTGAGTGCATTTTGAGATTTATGCTTCTAGCATTGAGTAGCATCACCCTCAGTTTTTGCTTGCCTGTTCCTGTTACGGTGGTGAATTTGTCATTTGAACCTTGCCTAAAAAAGGCACTAGAATAAAGTGCCTATGCTACATTAAAAAAATGCTAAGCTATTCATTTTGCAATGGGGAATGGATGGCAAACTGATAACAGAAATGGGTCTATATTGCAACATCGAACGCTTAAAACAGTGAACGATGTTACATCGACACATTTTCAGCGAAAGCTGAAAATGTTGAATCCAAAGAACAGCGATTTCTTTCCTAGGGAAAGAAATCGCTGTTCCATCCCCCGCAAAAAAAAAAAACACATTACACACTTCCAAACACATACACACATACCCAGTCCTAATTATACCCCCCAAAAAAAAACAGTAAACAACTAAATACACATATGCACATAACCCAAACATACATTTAATGAAAAAAAACAATAAACATTTTAAACCATAAGCACTTACCTTAACCCACACCCTAACCCTAAGGTCAGTAACTCTCGCATATTCATATAAACAGCTCCAAACACATACAAACTTACCTTAACTCTAACTCTACCCCCCCAAAAACAAAAGTAAACAACTGAAAACACATACACATGGAACTCAACCATTCATTTAACATAAAATATATAACAGTAAACACTTTCATACATATGCACTTACCTTAACCCGCACCCTAACCCTAAGGTCAGTAACTGTTGCACAATCACGCTCGGGAGCTATACCGGACAAGGGACCACACTACACTTCAGAACACAGCAAAACAATGAAGCGGTCAAGTGACTTCTTACCCAGGGAAAAATTTCGCTGAACAGCCGCTTCGCTGTTTTGCCTGTTCGCTCTACATGTGTCGACGAAAACACATTCGACATAATGCATTTTCATTGAACTCATAGGAACCCAACAGAAACATAGTTACTAGGTAACTCCTCCAAAGGAGGACATTCATAGGACTGCACCATCCACTCCCTTTAAAGTACAACATAGTACAGTATCAGCGATCCATCTGCAAACTCTAGGAGTAGAACACACAGCCTTCTGCATCAAGATGCAAGTATACTACCTGTTGTGCTACTAACAATGCAAATGACTTAGCATAAGTAACACTAAACTTCTCTTCCCCTGAAGCTCTCAGCTCCTTGTAAAATCCACTTGACACTCAACTAACTCTCTCAACTTCGCACACAAGAAGTCTGGAAAAAGCCAAAATATATTTGTGGGGAGGGGGCAAAGGCCCAAAACCAGGGACACATTTTAAATATTGCTTGTATAATCTTAGAAAGTTGCTAAAATAAAGTGTTATGTGTTTCCATGTGTTTCCTGAAAGACAGGAAGACTGAAACTTAAAGGGCTATCATTCTTTAGTGAAATCAGTTCTCACTCATTTGCCAGAAAACCACACATTTTAAGAGGAACAGACAAAAAGTATGAGCCAAACATTCTGTGAAAATCTGGACAATGGAGAGCTATGGACTCAACTCCCTGAATCACAAGTGGTGGTATGGGTGGAGAATTCAGGCTCTTGTTTGAGCCTGAGTAACACTAACCACCAGGTATACCTAACTGGGCATTTTACACACACACACACACACACACACACACACACACACACACACACACACACACACACACACACACACACACACACACACACACACACGAGCAGCATAACTCCTGCAAATAAAAGAACAAAACTCTCCTTACTGCCATGACTCTGGCTCTGGCAGCATTAACAGAACAGCGGCAGCAGGACTCCTGTAACACAGATCAATAAGAGAGCAAGAACAGGTAGTTTAGTTAGTTTAACTTCTGCGCGTGAATCCAGGTTAGCGTGAAAACTCCACTTCATTAATTTTTCCCAACAGGTATTGCAGATGTAAAAGTGGGGGGTTCTCCCTCCCCCTGGCTCTATGGTTCCAGCACCCATGAGTGTTTGTGTGTGCTTGTGTGATCAAAATATGAATTTCTTGTGCATTTTGCCATGTTGTGCACTTTAAATGCAATCTTATAGGTTTTCACCATGATACATTCAGTAGTGGACGCACAAAATGCTGGCTCATGCACAAATAAGGAATTGTACAATTAATCTCTTCTCAAACTAATGTGCTCCTTTTTGTTACACGAGCTGCTCTTGCTTTGTGCCTTTTATCTCAAACTTCTACTAAGCATAGAGCAGAGGCAGGTTTTGTGCTCAACATAACTGAAATGCAGTGCACATAATCCATTGTACTGTGTGAATCCACACTCAGCTTTCTACCTCCTGAGTCCAAGTTTAGTTGCCCTTGGTCTGCAGACACGCAGGCACAAAGGTATGCATACTCAGACAAAGATTTGCAGACACACAGACACAGGTGCACACAAGTGCGCACACACACACACACACACACACACACACACACACACACACACACACACACACACACACACACACACACACACACACACACACACAGAGTTTTATATATCTATTGTGTCTTGTGATGTTACACCACTATACCTGCTGCTTGGCTATGAAACAGTACTCTGTGTGGCACAAAATCCCTCCCTCCAACCTTAAATTGCAACAAGCCCCCCACCATCTTTATTTTTAAACAATTTCTTAATAAAAAATGTTCACATATTATGCATACATATTAATGGCCTCGCAGGTGAGCCAGCCTACATAAACAGCCACAACATATCTTAAATATGTAAAACATTAAGTACACAACATATTATAAATGGTGAAGCAACCTTTTCGCACTCTGCTGGTGGCCCTAAAATGTGTACTACACACAAAATGACCCAATTGCATCCCTCTGGTTGTCTGTCCCAAGCTTTAATCTAAACTTCCCTCACACATAACTCCATTTGCAGCACATTCCATCCTTCCTTAAAAGTCAACTCTTGCATACTTGCTTTTCATTAAAATCCCCCACCCAACCCCACAAAAAAGCACTGATGTTTTTAAATACATTTACTTTCTGTGCAAGCTGTGGAGGTATGCACCCTGCAATTCATTGGTTTATGATTCACATCTGACAGCTGTGTGTTAAAGGGATGTACAGTCTGAGCATGTCCAGTATGCCGTACAATTCCAGGAGCTGGATAGGAGTCATGGACTGGAATGAGAATGATTCTGCTCAGGAATCATACTGATAGTACAGAGCATCAGAGAAGATCTGCCATATGATTCTTACTCATTGCTAACCAAGCTTATAACCCCCCCTATCTACTTCCTTAGATGTGTTGCTTACTTTTAGAATATCTATCCTTAGCATTCTAAGTCCATTTTCTTATGTGTCATTTTTAAGCATTAATTTCTCTTGTGCTCACTGGATTTGTGTTTCCCATATGTATTAACCTGTATTAAAGAACTAAGTAATTTCTTAGATTTTATACAGTGATAACCTCTTTCTATCATATAAATCACTTTTTTTCTATATACTTTTTCACCTTTCCATTTCTGGCCATCATGTTACACCTATCAGTGTGGACGCTGACTTAGGAAAGAGAGACAAATGTAGATAACTGTTACACAGGCAGACTTTAAGGGACATTTACCTAATTGCCTATGGACTATCAGCTATCACAGCATCACCCACTGAGAGACTCACCAGTGTTGTGACACAGACCAACCAAACCTGGCAGCCATAGGTACACAGGAGAGATGCACTATCACTACTGCATCTCTCCTTTAGCCTAAAAGCCCATCACTCCCTCACTGCTGCCACTCCCTCTATCTGTTCATGGCCCACAATGAATCAAGCATTAACATGGACACCTAGGTATTTTCTATTAAGCTCTAACACTCCATGTGGTGTCTAAAATGAGTGCCATATCTCTCAACCTCTTAGATCAATAAATCTGAATGAAGCCATATAAAAATGGGGGAAGGGCCTAAAAATAGTAACAATATTAAATATTGCTCTTACAAATTTATAAAGTTGACAGAATAAAATTATTTTGCATTAGCATGAATTTTCTGAAGGGTATGAAGTCTGAAACTCAATGTCTGTCATTATTTTCTGATTTCAATCCTCAAAAATTAGCCAATGATTTGCCAGAAAGACACTTTTTTTGAGGAAAAGACAAAAAATATAAGGTAAAAATTTGAACATTCTTCAAAAATCTGGACAGTTGAGAGGTATCATGAGTGCTCACATCTCGGCAAGGGCCTCCTCTGCCCCTACTTGCTCATGCATGTTGCCATGTGCTTACAGGAAGAGTGGCCATCAGTGGCTTGGTAATAATGCTGATCCATTTCCTGCCTGCATCTCTGCTATCTACAAGCCTCCACTTGCTAGTAGCAGGCATTCCCCCCAAGCCCCGCTGGGCAAGCTGACCTCATCCACTCACTCCTGTTCCTCCCTGCATGGATCCTCCAGCACTGAACTGATACTCCATCTCAGGTTATCTGGGTCCTAGTCAATGTTTTATCCCTTTAAGCCGTGAAGCTGGACTTGTATAGAGATCAATTTTCATTAAAAATGGTTGTATCTTTTTTTATGCTTTTAATGAAAATGCAGGCATGGTCAAGACGTGGAGAGGCATGGAAAGCCCTGAACTGTGAGTAACAAGCTTTTCAACAAAAAGAAAGAAAAAAAAGCTTTTATTTCACTTCTGCTTAAATATTTTAAGTTGCACTCTGAGTGACCTGTTTGGTAATTCTTTTTTTTTTTTTTGCACTTTTCTGCTTTTTCCATGTTTTAGTCAAAAAAAGTTATTTGTTTGCATTTTTTTTAGTTTGTTCTTGTACTTTAGCCTTGTAGCTTCATTTGCAGTTGTGGGAAGATTGTGTATATACATTATACTGCACTTCTATCCATAAATAGAATTGCTTGTAAAAGCTAGTTGTTTGTATTTTGAATCCTGCTCCTGTTTACCTGCTTAAAGTTGCATTCTAGGACCTGTATGCGTTGCTGTTTTCTGTGTCCCCCCGAGACATTAATCTACACCTTCTGCTACATTCTATTAGAGTCCTGAATTAATCCTACTCCATCCTTGGCAAATAAGATATTTATTTTACTATTTTGTACTTCAGTTAATTATTGTAGAGTGCAACTATTTTATTTTAGCTTTATTTGTTGATTTTGCTCTTTAAATTATTTCAGAAGTACCTCATACTTGAAATTGTCTTGTCTGGGTAGTTTGCTTAAGTTGTTTTATGGTGGCATTTCACTTTCAAGCAATATTTTTTTGTGTTTTTCCATTAAGACTTGAGCAGCCATGTAGTAGCAGAAGTTAGTGGCCTGTTCTATATGAGCTGTGAAACTAGGTAAACTCTGTAAGGCAGGGATTCTAGTCGGTTGTTGCTGAATTGCACTTGAGAGTCCTTTTTGCTGTGCTTTTATATTAGGAAGTCCGGGATCATCTATCTTGTGGCAGAAGGTATTGGCCTGGTCTCTCCAAGTTGAGAAGTACTCCAGGAGAGCTCAAATTGTAGTAGTTTATTGGATAGGGTCACAGGAGTCAGTTTCAGCTTTTTTTTTTTTAATTAGGCTAACTAGTACTAACTTCCACAGAGCTCAGCAATACTTGGCAACTCTCTTGAAAGTTTAAAGTGTTCACTGCATCCAGAGCCATCCAGGATTAGATAAGCTACTTTACTTGATTTTTTCTCACTTATACTACTAAATGTGATCACTACTTTGACTGCCTTTTTAAAACATTCAATTAATTTTGTGACAGAAAAAATTACTCTTTCCCTCTGTCTGTTGGTCTTTTGAACTGTTTTGAGTTCTAATTCACCTTGCAGAAAAGCAATCTAGCCAGGGACTTAGTTGTTTATTGTTGAATTTCACTTGAAAGTCCTTTTGCTGTGCATTTGTTGACATTTGTTGACCAGGTTAGCGCCCTTTTTCAGCTGTGTGGAAGTCCAGGATTATATATCTTGTGGTAGGAGGCATTTGCCTGGTCTCTCCAAGTTGGAAAACACTCCAGGGAGGTCAAAGTGTAGTTATTTATTGGCCAGAGGGCACAGGAGTCACTTCCAGCTTTTTCTCTGCTTGCTATAAATTAGGTGTTTCTGCATGACTCTGCTCACTACACAGAGCTCAGCAATGTCTGGCGACCTTTTTTCTACTGTATCCAGAGCAATCCAGTTGTATATAAGCTACTTTACTTGATTTTTTTGCACTTCAACTTGCTATTAATTGTGATTCCTACTGTTTGACTGCAATTTTTAAAACATTTAATTCATTTTGTTGCAGAAAAATCACTCATTTTCTCTGTCAGTTGGTCTTTTGAATTGTTTAAGTTCTAAATCACCTTGCTGAAGAGCGATTTAGCCAGGCACTTTATTCTAAAGCAAACTACAGCCTCTTGAATGACAGTTTGTGAAAATTCAGTACCCCTGAACCCCAAGATTACAACAGCCTATGTAGAATTGTTCACAGAAATCCTGTACAAATATGTGAATGACTAGAGGCTGTTGTAACTACCAGCAGTAAGTGCATAACAAACACCAAAAGCAAACCACACTAGTGGAATTCTAACCTTAACAGGGTATATAACAAAAAGCAAAAAGTCGTGACCAAAATCCGGAAGAGCTACTTTTATATAAACAAGAGCTCACTGATTAATCTAAACGAGAAACTAAGGAGATAAATCAACTCTAACAAGGCCATCTACGAAGTCAGGATAACCTCTCAGGCTAAGGACAAGGCCTTCTTCAGCTATGTCCAAAGCCTTAAAAGGTAATACACAGCAGTGTGCTGAAATGGTGCTAAATGGCACCAACTTCACTGAGCAGAGAGACATAACAAATCTACTGACAAATTCAGTTCAAACCTTACCACTCCCACCCCCCCATCGCTACCCCCTGAAAAATCCCTTCCATTATTATCAGCAGGCAGCAGGTTTTGGCAGCACCTGCCAAATCCAAAATCACTGCCTCAGTGGACCCTAACAATATTCTGGGTTAGTTCCTAAGTAATCACTGAGTTCATGCATATGTACCTGGTTTCAGGGAAAAGGGCCCCACTTTTTATTTTATTTATTTTTTTTTTTGTTGAAAAGGGGGGAAGCAGAAGAGTGAAAGAGAAAGCAGGGGCTAGGAAAGGGGGATAAGACAGCACATGCAACAGACAGACAGACAGATATTAATTACATAGACAGGGTGACAATGATGGGGAGACATTCTGGGGACAGAGGTAAACAGAGGGTTGAAAATGGTGATGCAGAGGATGGACAATGCAGAGGGTATAGGGAGTGGCACAAGAGGAATGGAGCATACATATTTGGGCATATGGTGGGGGTACAAGCAACTACCATGTCATCCCCACCCTGACCCAGAGAGACATTACAGGGGTCCATCCCCATGTGATGGATAAGATGGATGGAGTTATGGCTCACAAAAAAACTGCTGGCATGATGGTAGAAGGCTGGTCAGTTGAGTGAATTTGCCATAATAACCTCAAAATACCTCTATTGTATTTTTTCAGTATCTCCCCATACAACTGTCATATGGCATACCTCCACAGCCATCCCTTAGCATGCTCTAGGTAAGTTAGCCCTTTGTCTGTAGCTGTCAGTTTACCTATAGTGTGCAGTCTAAATCTCTGTATCATGTGTTTACAGGGGTGTACATTTACTTACTTATTTATTCATTTATTTATTTATGTATTTATTTATTTGACATTTGTTGACCAGGTTAGTCTGACTGAGCTAGCACCCTTTTTCAGCAGAGGCCTGGGGAGAAAAGCTCCACAAACATATACAGTAGTTTAACACACAGTAACAAATACAGAGAGTACATAGCCTGTTAATAAGAAAAAAAACAAACAAACAAAAAAAAAAAACAAAGAGTTACATCACAAGGTTAAAGATGATCACTTTGTACAATTGAATACACAGATGCCTGCAAGTATGATGTGGATAGTAGGTGGTTAACAATTATAGCCTCAACGAAAGGTATGTCCTGGTATAAGCAAAATAAACACATGGATGACAACTCTTGGGGACAGGAGAGAGATATGTCCATGGCAAAATCATCAAGCAGAATGTAATTACATATTACACCAGTGTCATAAGGATGTTACCAACACTATATGCACTCGAAAGGCAAAGGTGCATTCCACGGCAGCTCAGAAGTCAGCCATGGGGACCACCTAGGAGTAATGGGAAAACAGAGCCAGAGGAGCATTTGGTGTCTATGCAGGGGGATACAGCTCCTAGGATGATCCCTGAAGGATAATGTCAGTAAGATGGACCCACCCTGCATCTCAGTGGTTGATGTACCATGCTAGTATCTCTTACTGCAGAGTTGGACTGCAGAGATACTTTGTAGGCTGACCACAAAAAATGTTGGCTATACGTTGTTTTAATTACATCTGGTATCCACTCATGTCAGGATAGTCACAGTGTTATGTTGTGTTAATACACACATCTTGCGTGGACACCATTAGTGTGCATCCCTCAGGGGCAAAGTTGTGGCACAGATACCTATGCTAACTTCCATATGACATTTGTTGTCCATTTACAAAGCAAATCTCGGATATGGTGACAATTGCAGAGACTGCGGTACAACAACAGGCTTATTTTAGCACAAACTCAGAGCCAGATCGCCTAGGTCCCACTGCCACTGTCCGGGGGGGGGGGGGCTGCTACAAAAACTTACATTTCTTCTTTAAGAACACACTCTGCGTGCATTACATTTCTTCTTTAAGGACACATGCAGAGTGCATCTTTAGTAGCATCTGTACATGCATTTTTAGTATGAAGCACACACATTTAAATGGAAACAGAACACTCATTTTTTAAGAAAAGTGCATGGGAATTATGCTGTTGCTATTCCAGGTAAATGCAGAGAATAGGTCATTTATTGTAGGTTAGTGAAGAACTCGTGTGTGTGTGTGTGTGTGTGTGTGTGTGTGTGTGTGTGTGTGTGTGTGTGTGTGTGTGTGTTTTTAACTGCCCCATTTAGGGATGGCAGATTGGTTAATTCCTTCAGGCTCAAACCCTGTACCTTTAATACAGGACTTTTGAGCCTGAATCCTCTACACTAAGTATGAAACTGTCATCAACAAGGGCATGTCAAGGACTGCTGAATTTTAATGCATTTCCAAAGACTGTTGAGTTTCTGTCCATTTACAATGTTTAGTTCCAGTGTATTTTCAAACAATGTTGAGTTTCTGTGCATTTTCAAAGACTGTTGAGCTTCTGTGCATTTTCAAGGAATGTTGAGTTTCAAGGGAAAACAAGTTTACTGTTGTTCATGCTAAATTTGTCTTCATTGTGCAGCTGTTTTGTTTAACAAATGGCCATCATCAGTATCTGTGCTATAAATTTTAAAAGCAGTGTTAGTAACACAACAGAAAGCATTCTTACCTTTGGTGCAGAAAGCTGTGGGTTCTACTCCCACTCCAGGTACATGGAGTGCTGATATTGCACTGCCTCCTTTAAGGGTGGATGGGGGTGCTGCACTCCTATGTGTGTCCTCCTTTGGATGAGATGCCTAGTAAATGTAAATCTGTTGCTGGTTTGACAACCATTCCCTATTGCAATACTACCCACTTAGCAATTTTTTTTACATGTAAATAGGACAGATTATTCTTCAAGGGCAGCAGGCACTGCATTTGTACATGAAACATTGAAATGTAAAGCCTGCTGTGAGGTGAGGGGCCCTGATCCATTACCCTGCCTAGGGTCCCACTTGACCATGCTCTGGCTCCGCCTGTACTAGGGCTACTAATGATATGGCACTGAGTCATAGACTGATGACACTGTAATACCATTTGTTTTCATCCTTGGTGTGGATGTGTCCTTAACACAGGCTTTACTCACAGCTGAACATGCTGATATATTTTATATCCCTCTGGAGTTCTTAAGAAATTATTCCCTGGGATCTGCTGAAAAGCTATTATCCAGCAGTTTATTTTGCCAACAACAGCATTATCTCTATGTCATAGCTATTTCCTACACTGTTTTGTGTGATTTCAGAATTAATTATTCTAAGAAGGATGGAATGCTGAAGGGTTGTGGTAATTTCAATGAAAGAAAATGACCTACTTGCTAATTGTCATCAAGATTGTACTGAACTACAGTACTTCTTCCCTTTGCGTTAAATCTCCTCCGTCTTTCACTGTAATATGTTCATCATAGTTGTTTAATAATTATTATCCTAAAGTTTATACTTTATTCTGCAAATGATTAAAGAGTCATATTATTCATAAAGAGATTCATCAAAAGTTTTCCAATTAAAATTTGTGGCTTCCATGAACTTCGTAAGTTTCATATTAAAATAATATTGATAATCATTCTCCAGCAGTTTCTTTACAAGCCAATGAGATTTGCAGTCATTTTGTCTCTACTTGACATATGTGGGTGCATACCCTGTTAATAAATTAACTTAAAAATATTTATGTCTGCTTGAAATAATTTGTCTACAGTATTTTTCCCTTATGTCTGTAGGAATGAAGCCTTTTGATATAGTATATATATATATATATATATGTATATATATATATATATATATATATATATATATACATATAGATAGATATACACACGTGTGTATATAATATTGATAGTCATTATTATTATTAATAATGCAGTTTATGAATACTGTGCATTGACTGCATTTATTAATTCTTCCTTCATGTATTGCTATGCATTAACCTTGCTAATCTTCTGATATAATGTGGCAGTGTATAACAAAAACACTGAAAAACAGAGTGCAAGAAATCATGCTTAATTCAAAAGCTTTATTTTCCAGCAGAAATCAAAGGCATCAAGGCTATCTTCACTGGTGTCTGTTTTCAGCTCACAAAAGGAATGCAGACCAAACGGCAGCACTCAAGGAAATGTACTCCAAACCTAGACATATCAACTAGACATTATATTCTTTTGGGGCATTAATGTGTCAAAAAGTCAACAAAGGTAATAAACTTAGAGGATGGTGAAAAAATCACAATGTTTACAAATTAATTTCTTTCTTCTGTCCCAAAACAAGAGGCTGGTTTTCCGGGCCTAAACACTAATATATATATATATATATATATATATATATATATATATATATATATATAAAGTATTAGAGCTTTGGCCGCCTAAGACCTACCTGCAATCAACTGGACGTATAAGTGAATTTAAGTAAATCTTTTTCTGCACTTTTTTCAAATAATACAGCATTTAAATTTATTTATTTGTGTTGCATTGAATACTATCTAGCTAGAAGTTGTGGCTCTGTTTTTTCAGTTAATGCTTGTTAGAATTTAGTGCTTGTTAGAATTCCTGCATAGCCAGTGATAAGTGGGGGTAGTTTCACTTCACTGATATTCGATTTCTGTCTTATATAAGTAGTACATTTTGGATTATTTTCTGCTTAAACTCTGAGCTTTGGCCAGCTAAGACCTACCTGCAATCAACTGGACATATAAGTGAATTTAAGTAAATCTTTATCTGCACTTTTTTCAAATAATACAGCATTTAAATTGATTTATTTGTGATGCATTGAATACTATCTAGCTGGATGTTGTGGCTTTCTTTTTCAGTTAGTTCCCCACCCACCGTCCCTGCTTTTGTCTTGGTGTTAATCTTAGTGGCTTTGAGACTGCCTGCCTCTCTTGTAAATTTGCATTTGGATACTCCTCCTGGGCCCATCTCATTTACTCACTCAAAAAAAAAATTTGCACTTTATTTATCTGCTTTTACTGTAATTGTGTTTCTTCCTACTTTATTACTTTATTTTGCTTTTGCGTCATCTTAAAAGAACTCAATTGTATTTATTACTGCTTGGTGTAGCTATCATTCTAAGCCTTTTGGTTTAAGTACTTGGGCTTCAGACCAGTTGTTTTACAATAAGAAGGTTTGTGTTCTGCACTGTTGTGGCAGGACAGGTAGCTTACATTCTTCTTAGTTGGGAACTGCTGATTGAAGGCTCAGTGTCTGTTATTCTAAAAGTGTATTAGTTCTGGTTTAAGCACTTGGGCTTCAGGCCAGTTATTTTACATTAAGAAGGTTTGTGATCTGCACTCTTGTGGGAGGAGAGGCTGGACTCTGCCCTTCTGAGCTGGGAATTTCTGGTTAAAGGCTTATAGTGCCTGCATATTTGAACTGTTTCTTACTGAAATTGGTGCACCTTGTTTGCTGTAGCATAGACTAGATCCAGGCCTACTGAATCTAGCTTTGTTTGTATAACTTGAGCACTAATCCAGGCCTTCTGTTTTAGAGAAGGTTCCCCTGCACCCCAGTGGCAGGAGTGTGCAGTTAGAACTTGTCTGAATAAAGACTACAGGAACATGGCTCAGTTTTGAGATTTTTTTTTACTGGTTAATTGGGTAATTTGTTTAAAAGCCTTTTCTGATTGCTTGTAGTCATCTAAAGCTGTTTTAATTGTATTTTTACTGTTTGTAGTCATTAAAGTGTAGTTTTTACTATTTTTGCCTTATCTTTTCAAAAAATGTTTCCTTTTTTCCCACCTTTCTAAGCTAGTATAGTCCAGTTTTCAGTCTAGTGCTGAATTCAGGACTGTGTTACAAGTTTCTGAGTTGCCCATACCTTACTTGGATAGAAGGAGGTTTCTCTGTTCACCTGTGAGAGAGGGAGTTTGAAGCAGCCATCTGTCCCTGGAGGAGTGGTCCCAGCCCAGACGTTAGTAGTTTATAGGCCATTTTGGGCTAATTTCTATCTCTTTCATTACCCCACTGTAAAAAACGCGTTTGCATGGTTTTGTACGTCCGGGCAACGCTGGTTAGCTAGGGCTAAATTATTCCCGGCTCCACCAAGTCTCCTCTTCAGTTTTTTCCTTGAAAGTAGTCTAACTCTCAACCTAAGCACTTAAAAAGCATCCTACAGTCCAGTACTTGCTCAGACCTAATAGCAAGCACTAATATACCCCGACACTTGATTGCCCAGCAGGGCAAGGCTCATTATTCACCCCTCACCAACCAAGCAACTAAGCAGCTCACCCTACTATTCAGGCATGACCAAAGGGCAATTTCAGGTATACTTTCCAGTCCAGCTGGTGAACCTGGGTATCCTGAGGCAATGTTACAACTGCCTCATGTACACAGACAACCCTCTCCTCCTACCACAAAACATTAACATATGCGAGAGATGCAAACATATAGCTAAATTGGAGGCTAAGCTCTCACCACCCAAGACTGGAACAGGCAGTCATGAGGAGAAGGTTAACACTTGCACCACACCTCCAGCCTCACATAGACATACTAAACCAGCACTGGTAAAAAATACAGATAAATAAACAAAATCATACTCGGAGGCTCTAAATAAAAACCTGCAAAAGCATCAGAGACCTCCAAAGCAGACACCCAAAAAACCTGTACCTCCCGTCACAAACCAGACAACACATAAAACACAAAATCAGTGTGCCACACAATCACAGCCCTTAAGGCAATATAACATACCTAACACACTAGTAATAGGCGACTCTATAGTCAGGCACACTGACATCCCACTCACTGGGCTGGACAAGGAGAAGGTTACTGTTAGCTGCCTGCCGGGATCCAGAATCTGCCACATAACACAAGCACTCAGGTCACTCCAGAACAAGTACAAATATGACTCTGTCATTGTTCATATTGGTGTAACTGACCTGAGACGTACCTCCCTGGACTACATGAAAAGAGACATGGAAGACCTTTTTGATCATGTAGCCCAGGCGGGTATGACGCTGACCCTGAGTAGCATCCTGCCCTCACCAAGAATGATACTGCAGTATAAAGAAAAAATGATCAATTTCAACAACTGGCTAAGCTTCTGGTGTCATTCAAAGGGGATCCATATCTGTCAGCCTGGGACGACATGCTCAACAAGCTTCGCCACTTCGTAAGAGACGGCTTGCACCTGTCACACCTAGGCTTTTGAATACTGGCCAAGGCTCTTGCTGCCCCCGTAGTGCCTTTTTTAGGCAAGGCTCAAAAGTCAAACCCACCTCCATAAACAGCACAAATAAAAAAATGAGGGCTATGCTACTCAATGCCAGGAGTTTAAATCTCAAAATGCACGTGCTCAAAGCACTCCTCAGTATGGAGAACGTTGACATCTGTGCAGTAATGAAAACCTGGTTCAAGGCTCCACAGAGCACCCCAGCACTACTGGGCTACAACTCATACCACACATTTTGGCAACAGAACATGGACCGAAACACAAAAGGAGGGGGTGTATCCATATTCATCAAAGATACCTACACCTCCAGCTTAGTGGCGCAGCATGATACCTCTGAGATCATTCATGTGCAACTAACTTCGGGCAAATCTGCAATGTAAATTGTGGCCTGCTACAGATCACCCTCCATGACCCAGGACCACCACTCCGCCTTTCTGGAGACACTGGAAAACATGAAGGTCCTACCGAACACCCTGATATTGAGCAATTTCCATTACCCTACTGTTAATTGGGAAAACTACTCAAGTACAAACTCCCAGGTTCATCGCTTCCTGGAATTTATCAACTCAAATGCCCTGGATCAGCTGGTAAACTCCCCTACCAGAGGTGAAAACATATTGGACCTGGCCATCACCAACATGGGAGACAGGTGTTCCACACTGGAGGTCAACCCGTCACTGATTAGATCAGATCATAAACTAATCACTCTGGATGTCCACACCACACCACCACCCCCAACCAAGGCAACCACAGTGACGAACTTTTCTATAGCAAACTTCACCTTACTTAAGACAGAGGTGGTAAGTTTCACAGCCCCCACGCTAAAGGATAACAGTGTCCAAGATGCAGGAACCTTTACAAATGCACTCTATGAGCACCTACAAGGATGCATGGATCATGCCATCCCTAGCAAAACCAAGACTCACTCCCCTAAGAGAAGGAAACCAGTCTGGTGGACCACTGCCATAACAGGCTATACAATAGAAGTAGGAAACTAGTTAAGAAAAAAAGCAAATCCCAAGAAGGAAAGACATCCCTGATCAGTATCAGTAAGAAACTAAGGTCCCTCATAAAATCATCCAAGGCTAACTTCGAAAGAAAAATAGCCAAGGATTCAAAAGATAACCACACAGACTTCTTTAGCTATGTCAAGAATCTAAGTGGCAACTCACAGATATGCTCTGAGCTAGTGCAAAATAGCACAACATATACTGAACCTACTGATATTGCCAACATCCTGGCAGATAGTTTCAGTGCAAACTTCACCCCCTCTCACCCCCAAAAGGGCCCCCAACAATACTGGAAAAGTGTAGTGTCCTGGAAACCACAGGCGCACAGGTGAAAACAGCCCATTCAAAAGCCAAAAGCACAGCGTCAATGGGGCCAGATGGTGTCCCAGGCTGCATCTTGCATGAACTACAAACTGAACTAACCCCCCACTTAAACACACTGTTCAACCTCAGCCTCTCCACAGGCTATGTGCCCATAGAATGGTGCACAGCAATGGTTATTCCACTTCACAAAGGAGGGGCCACAAATGACCCTGGTAACTATCTCCCCATAAGCCTGACTAGCCTGGTCTGCAAGGCTGTGGAGCACATCATCATGGAACTCATTAACAAAGACATTGGGAACCTCCAAACACTTGATCCAACCCAGTTCAGCTTTGTTAAGGGCAGATCATGCCAACTAAACCTGGTTGACTTCTTCGAGACAGTCACCAAGGCCATAGATGAGGGGAAGGTGGTTCACAAAGCCTACCTTGACCTCTCCAAGGCTTTTGACACCATTCCCCACTTGGGAATTTTAGAAAAACTCACCAGCCTGACCATAATACATCATGGGATAGGTTGCCAACTGGTTACAGACAGAACTCATATGGTAAGAATAGCGGGCTCCAGGTCTGACTCTAAACCAGTCACAAGTGGTATCTCACAAGGCTCGGTCCTGAGACCCATACTGTTCGGCATATACTTCTCAGAAGTACAGGCAAACACAGGAGGACTATGGCTAACCAAGTTCACCGATAACTGCAAACTGGGAGCCATAATTGACTCTCCGGCTGACACAGATATTTTCCAAAAGGGCCTTACTGAGACGGACACCTGGTGCCAAAGTCATGGTCTCAAGCTAAATGCCAAAAAATGCATAGTCATCCCATTTGGGAAAAACAAAGCACCCATGAATTACCACATAGGTGGCAGCCCCCTTAATACAGAAGAGGTAATAAGAAATCTGGGGATCCAGGTAGATAGTAATCTCTCCTTTGACAATCATATTGCCAAAGTAGTTAGGAAATCCTTCTATGTAGCCCATCTAATTACTAAAGGGTTCACATCTAGAAATAAAGAGGTTATAGTGCCCCTCTACTCATCACTCATCGGACCCATCATAGAGTACAATGCCCCATTTGGGATGTACCTCACAAGACACTTCCAACAGCTGGAAAGATATCAAAAGTACCTCACCAGGAGGATTACAGGCCTCAAACATATGTCCTATGCAGCTCGACTGGAAAAACTCCAGCTGTATTCAGTCACATATTGCTTACTCAGAGGTGATCTCTGCCTGACTTACAAAGCCATGTCCAACTCAGAATTGATGGACATGCTCCACCTAAAGAAATCCAAGTCACTGTGAGCCACTCACGCTAGTGAGCTAAATCTCACCACAACAATAAATAGAACATGCTGGAGGGATAGATTTCTGTCACAGGGACTCCCCATGCTTTGGAACAAAATTTCTAACTACATTAGGCAGAACCCCTCACTAACTCTCTTCAAGAGAAACCTTGGCAAGTGGATAGGTAACAGAAAATATACCCCTGGGATCACTTCATTGGCTCTTCTTGACAGACGCTCATTTAATTAATCAATGGGGGCCGCAAAAGCTGACACACTCTGGCTAGGCTTATAAATGCCCTCGGGCAGATAGGCTAGTACCTACCTATGAACCTATATATGTTATGTATGGATTACATAGATATCGATATAGATATGGATCTATGCCAGATGATCAAGTTTACAGAAACTCAAAATTCATATTGTCGAAACCATATGATTGATTTTCTGAAAACTCAAACGTAAAAAGAAAAACACAAAAAACACTAAAATCTACCATTTTATGTTTTTCAAGGGGGGGCAATCCACCCTGCTATCTTCCACACCCCCTGCAAGTTATATATATCAACTCAGAGATTACACTACAGTGAGGAAAACAGTAAATTTCCTTTAAAACCATTGACTTTTCAAAAACTTGATCAATGGTCTCGCTCCCTCTCTATACATTATATATATATATATATATATATATATATATATATATATATATATATATATATATATATATATATATATATATATTGTGGTGACATCTTTCCTCTTGGCCAGTGATCAAGGAGCCTCAGTCCTCACCACTGACACCGGTAGGTAATATTCACTGAGAAAAAAATAGACACAGACAGTATTTTCAGATACAGCTCTCTGCACCAAGTATAATTTTCCTTAAGAGAACCACCCAAGTATAATTTTCCTTAAGAGAACCACACAGAGAATGTACACTCTAGTCCTGGGGCTGGGCTTTCTCTCCATTCCCCAAATAGACTCCCACTGGCACAGCTATAGAGTCGAGTACTTAGCTGGGTATTACAAGCCAAGTCCTCCACCACCCTCTCTGTGAAATCACTGCTCTCAGTGTCCCTGTTCAAAGTAGCTAAAACACACACACACACACACACACACACACACACACACACACACACACACACACACACACACACACACACACACACACACACACACACACACACACACACACACACACACACACACACACCTGTGAAAGGCTGGCACAGCTTACCTCCTTTGCCACCTCCACCCAGACTATAGGATAGATACACTGCCACTAGAACACCCCAAACCAGCTATTCTAAGGCTCTTACCAGGGTACCCAATTACTCTCAGTAAAATTAATACTTCAACAAATAGTAATGTTTGACCAAGCAGCAAGACTTTTAGGAATGTGGAGCCACAGTGCCAATAAATAAATGCAATTACTCTCAAAGGTTAAATATTTTCTAAAAGACCAGCCACAATGAAAGGTATAGATATATTTAATAATAAATAATAAAATAGAAAACATGAACATACTGAATATTTATTTACAATAAACACCAGATTTTCAATCACAGGAAATAAAAAAACAACACAGACTCAGACATATACAGAAAAATACTATTTAGCTAATTTCACTATATTTTCTGACTGAAAAATTACTGTTCCCTAATTACTTACTAAAGCAAGGCAAGATGAAGTTGTATGTGTGTTTTGTCAGTTCATAGAAAACAGAGTGCATCTATCACATCTCCCACTAGTATTCAAATAAAATTTCAATGCTGGTTGCAGAATGACATCTCATCTGGTCACCTGTCTCTATGGTTCCCACACTACCCCCTCACTAGTAACTGAGCCAGGATTTGGCATTGATATGTCACAATACACACACACAGAATTTTAGCTAAGGTATATTGCAGCATTTAGAAATTGTAAACAATTCCAACACTTCTACACTTCCTGCAGAGACCACAATCCCTGCTAAATATATATTCCTACTCCAAGATTGCACTACAGTGAGGAAAGGGAAAATATTCTGATCTTCACTGTACTGCGATCCAAAAAACTAAATATCGAATTCCTGATTTTTCACTCATGTGAGCGTTCGATTTTTTGATTTTTCAGTGTTCAAAAGTAGACCCTAAAAAGAGACTTGTTAACCTAGAACTTCAGCCTATAAAATAACTCCCTTTGAAGTTACAAGTATTATTTATCTTTCCTGACAGTTTGAATGGACACTTAACCACTATCTTTCTTTCCACTCCACTAACTACCTTGATTATAGCAAGCTCAGATGCTCATAAGCCAGTACTTATTATACAGCATGAACATCTTCTTCTTGTAACATTTGTTAATGTCTGGTATGCACTTCACAGATAAAGATTCTAGTTGTCTACTGATGTACTATGTTCTTCATATGTAAATATGTTGTAAGTAATTGCTATGTAAATTGTCATTCACTATGTAATCCAATGTATATACTGTCTGTTTATTTTAACTGTGGAGCTTTTCTCCCCGGGCCTCCGCTGAAAATGGACCTACGTCCAGTCGGACACTCCCGGTCAACAAATTTAAATAAATAAATAAATAAAATAATAATAAATAAATAAATAACTAATGTAGGTGATATTTTCTCTTGCCTTGTTAATTCTGTACAGCAATTTCAATTAGTGTGTACTCATTAAGTTACATATTAATTTATATGGCTTAATGGTTAAGGTGTTTACCTTACAGACACAAGGTGCAGGGTTTGATTCTCGCTTGGGGTAATTGGCTAGACTCAAAATGGCCTACAAAGGCAGTTAGTCTAGTATAAGTCTAATCTTTAATAGTGTAATAAATTATATTTTATATAAACACAACTTGGTGTATGCTAGCTGTTTTAACTCGTAGCTTAATCTGTACCTATAACAATCGGTTTGGAAAGGTGAAAATAAGTGTTGATCCAACTTGATTTCCACCTATAGGTTCATAGGTGTTTACTAGGCTAATGACCACAAGGGCCTTTTTAAGCCTAGCCATGCATACCAAATCTCTGACAAGTTCTAGTACCCTTGATAAGTGTAAGCAGGGGATTGTGAGGTGAAACATTGCAAGCAGGAGATTGGGAGATGCACCATTTACAGGCTGCCTGTGTCCGTTAGAGTCATAGGTGCCAAACCAGGGATGAACTTCCTGTTCCCCATCCAGTTGTTCAGGTTATAAGCCTAGTAATGCAATCAAACCCAATTGTATCCTTTTGTATCATGGGTATTTGTTAGTAAGGAAGTTTCTGCAGGTTATAAGGGGGTTCATTAGGTTGGGCATTATTGCCTGCATCTGTCCATCAGAGACATGGGGGCCCGACCCTGGGTGAATTTCTGATTACCCATCCATTGGTCAAGGTTACACTTAAATAGGGTTAGGGATGGACCCTGCCTCACATGGATAGACAGCCTTTTCCAGAGCATGGGGATCCTCTGAGACACAAATCTGTCTTGCCAACATGTCTTATTTATGTCACAAGAAAAATTTAAATCCTTGGATCTAGTGGTTCTGATGCTGTTCAATTTGCAGATGTGCAAAAGGCCCATAAGAACTTGATCTGTGGTTGCCTTGCATACCAGGAATAGATTGCCTCTCAGTAACCCCTTTGGAGACTCTGTATAGACATAGGGCTTTAAGGCAAACTGTATATGACAATGTATTTATACCCTGGATTCATCTGGTAAGGAATCTTTGTAGGTATTCTTACTGTTGCATATGTCTGGTCAGTTACATGAAGAAGGAGGCATTATACTCAATGATGATAAGAACCGAATAAAGTAGAACTATGACTTCCTTGGACCTGGATGCCATGCACTGAGCAGAGTGACATAGCAAACTTGCTAGCTGACAACTTCAGTTCATAATTAAACCTCTTCCCCTTCCCTCCCCCAACTTTTAACATGGAGCAGGTCCTGACGGTGCGTGCAAAGGCCAAAAATACAGCCTTGATGGGTCCCAACAATATCTCAGGATGCCTCCTAAATTGCTTGAAACATGACCTACCAGGAAAACTTGAATCCTTTTTTAACTATAGCCTCAAAACAGACTTTGAAGGACTGCAATGGTTATCCTACTTCACAAGGTTGGACTATTAACTGCCCCCGGAAATTACAGCCCTATTGGTGTGACTAGTCTAATATGCAAAGCTGTGGAATGAATTATCATTGAAATTATCAACAAAGACACAGACAACCTTCAGACACTGAACTCAACTCAGTTTGGCTTTGTCAAAGGAAGGTCATGCCTACTAAACCTGGTAGACTTGTTTGAGAAGGTCAACAAGGCAATAGATGAGGAGGAAAGCTATGCTTACTACCTACCTGGACCTGGCTAAGGCATTTAATACAATACCCCACCCTGGTATAGTTGACAGACTTTCAGAGCTGGGCATAAATTCCTACATAACTCATTGGATTGCCAGCTGGCTTACAGACAGGACCCAGGAAGTTATGACTGGTGATACCACCTCCACCAAGAGAATGGTCACCAGCAGGATACCTCAGGCCTCTGTGATGAGACCGCTCCTGTTTGGCATCTACTTCTGCAAAGTAAGGCTAATGTCAAGGGACTCCGGCTGACTAAGTTTATAGATGACTGCAAATTGAGAGCTATCATAGATTCCCCCATGACACAAGCATGTTACAAGAGGGTCTAACACAGACAAATGACTGCTGCCAAAGTCATACACTAAATCTCAGTGCCAAGAAATGCATAACACTGCCTTTTGGGAAAATGCCACCCAGGCTAATTACTCTATCAATAAGGCACCTATCAGAGTTGACCCAATAGTGAGGGATCTGGGAGCATAAGTAGACAGTAATCTGGTCCTTGACCAACACGTGGTCAAGGCAGTAAGAAAATCATTCTATGTTGCCCAACTTATAATAAAGTGCATGGCATCCAGGTCCAAGGAAGTCATAGTTCCACTTTATTCGGTCCTTATCATCATTGAGTATAATGCCTCCTTCTTCATGTAACTGACCAGACATATGCAACAGTCAGAATACCTACAAAGATTCCTTGCCAGATGAATCCAGGGTATAAATACATTGTCATATACAGTTTGCCTTAAAGCCCTGTGTCTATACAGAGTCTCCAAAGGGGTTACTGGGAGACAATCTATTCCTGGTATACAAGGCAACCAGTTTGGCACACTGCTGTGTGCTGCCTTTGAGGTTTCAGACATAGCTGTAGAAGGCCTTGTTATTGTCTTTAGCCTGTGAGGCTATCTTGACCTCTTAATTGGCCTTATTGGACTTAATTAGTCATCTTAATTTCCTGTTTAGTTTAATTGGAGATCTCCTATCATTATGGGAGATGCTGATCCTGATTTTAGGATCATAAGAGGTTACTAGGCTAATGGCCCTGGGGTCCTTACAAGTTTAGCCAAGAGTTTATCCCTAAAAAAAAACCTCAGTAAGCCCCTGTTACCCTTGTTATTGAGGGACAAAGGTGGAACCTCTGGGAAAAATTTATGGTTTCCCATCCACTCATCAAGTTTGCGCTTGAAGAGGGTCAGCAAAGGACTGTGAGACAATGCAGACTCTGGGAGACAAACCTGTCTCTCCAGCAGGTTTTGTTTATGTTGCATATTAGATTTATGCCTTTCGAGTAGGTAATGTACAAGGAGTTAGACTTATGGATATAGAGCATCTCTAGTAGGGCAGGGTCTGATATTGCCTTGTAGGCAAGACACAGATCACCTCGAAGCAATCTCTACAATACTGAGTAGAGTGATAGTGATTTGAGCATGTCCGCATAGGTGTTGGAGGCCATGGATTCTCTTTGTGAGGTATTTCTGTAGCCTTTCCAGTTGGTGCAGGGGTTTGAAGAGGTATATACCAAACGGGGCATTATACTCAATTATAGGCCTAATGAGGGAGGAGTACAGAGAGATAATAACCTCCTTTTTACTGGATGCAATCCCTTTACTTATGAGATAAACCAAGTAAAAGGCTTTTCTGACCACTGCTGCTACATGATGGTCGAATGTGAGATTGTTGTCAACCTGAGTACCCAGGTCTCTCACCACAGATTGCGTGCTAAGGGGGTTGCCATTGATGTGGGTCTATATTATAAGATCGATGGTTGAAAACATTGAACAACATATGGTCGACACCATATGGTCAATGTCTTCAAACGTCGACCTTATAAAAAGACAAAAAAGAAAAAAGTACCCTAACGGGTTTAAGCAGGGGGGCAAGCCCCCCAGCACCCCCCGCCCCCCACTACTTAAATATACCAACTCCGAGACCACACTACATTGCAGTAAATGGAAATCTCCCCTTATGGAGATTTCTGTTTACACGCTCGAGATTCTGAGCGTTCGATATTCTCGTGCCGACAATGTCAGATTTGACATTGTCGGCTTTTGAGAATATAATATAGACCCGATGTGGTAATCAGTAGGGGCTGTGCTTTTGCCGAATGGTATGATAATCCTTTTTTTTTGTGTTTAACTTAGGGCTATGACATTGGAACCTGTCATTTGTTGCTGTGAGACCCTCTTGCAGTATGTTAACATCATTTGGGGAGTCAATGACAGCACCCGACTTACAGTCATCCACAAACCTGGTCAGCCACAGGCCCTTTGCCTTTGCCTGGACCTCTGAGAAGTAGATGCCAAACAGTAGGGGTCCCAGGACAGATCCCTGGGGAACACCACTAGTGACAGATCTGTTGTCGGAGGTGGTGGCACCTATTTTGACCTTGTGGGTCCTATCGGTGAGCCAGTTGGCCACCCACCTGAGGAGACAGAGATTTACACCAGGTTGAGTTATCTTTTCAATGATGCCCAAGTGGGGGATTGTGTCAAAGGCCTTGGCCAAGCCAAGGTAAGCTGTATGTACTGACTTTCCCTTATCCAGGGCCTTGGTGACAGTCTCAAAGAAGTCAACCAGGTTCAACAGGTAAGATCTGCCCCTGACAAATCCGAATTGGGTTGGTTAAGTGCTTGGAGATTGCCTATGTCCTTGTTTATGAGATCCATAATAATACGCTCCGTGGCTTTACAGATCAGACTTGTCAAGCTAATGGGGTGTTAGTCTTCCAGGTCAGTAGTGGCACCACCTTTGCGCAAGAGGATGACGATGGCCATTTTCCACTCTGCTGGAATGAAGCCTGTAATTAGGCTGTGGTTGAATAGGGTGCTCAATAGCGAAGCTAGTTCTTGCTAGAGATGGTGCAGAATATAGCTTGGGATACTATCAGGTCCCATGAAAGCTGTGTTCTTTGCCTTGGATAGGGCTTTTAACACTTGATCTACAGAGATGTGAGGTGCAGGACAAGTATTGGAGATGTTGAATGGGCCTTTAGGAGGGGGATAGGGGGTGAAGTTTTCACTGAACCTATCAGCTAGCAGGTTGACTAAGTCAACAGGATCAGTGTAAGTGGTACCATTAAGTACTAATTCGGAACAAACCTGGGCTTTGCCATGGAGGTTCCTGACATAGCTGAAGAAGGCTTTGTGGTTTCCTTTTGTTTCAGAGGCTAGGTTCAATTTATAATTGGCTTTGGAGGTTTTCAGTAGTGATGTAATTTGCTTGCTGAGGCTGAGGAGGAAGTTTTTCCAATTTGGAGTTTGTTTCTTTTTACCCATGGACAACAGTTTCTTCCTTTTGTTGTAGAGCCTGTTGATAGAGGATGTCCACCAGACAGGTTTGTGTTTCCTTGAGGAGTAGGTGTTAGTTCTGTTGGGTATAGCCGAGTCCATGCAGTTGTACAAGTTCTTGTATACTGCATTGTCATACTGTTCAGCATAATTGTCTGCATCCTCTGAAGGGGGCGGTGGTGTGAAGCTACTGATACTCTCCCTTAGGAGGTTATAGTCAGCTTTTGAGATGTTTTTTAGCTTGGTTATGGCTGGGGGGGTTGGGTGGGATAGAAACTTAGAATGAGACAGACTGATGATCTGATCTCACCAGGGAAGAACATACTGTGAGAGTGGTGCAGCGGTCACCCATCTTGGTGAGAACCAAGTCCAGAATGTTATCTCCCCTTGTGGGGGATGAGATGAGCTGGTCCAGTACATCTGATGAAATCAAGGAATCATTGAGTGAGTGCATCAGTGCAGGAATAGTTCACCCAGTCTATGGTGGGGTAGTTGAAGTCACCAAGAATCAGGGTGTTAGGGGTACCTTGATGGAGTCAAATCGGTCCAGGTAAGAGGAGTGGGTGTCCTGAGTCATGGAAGGGGGTCTATAGTTGGCTATAACTTGGATGGGCATCTTTCCAACTGTCAGTTACACCTGGAGTAATTCCGGTGCATCATGCTAGCAAGCCAGTCTAGGGGTGTGGCTGTCATTAATGAAGATAGAGACTCCACCACCCTTAGTCTTTCCAACCTCATTTTGGGGTCAGAAAGTGTGGAATGAGGTATAGCCTGGTAAGGCAGGGGTGGTCTCCACACCTCTGAACCAAGTTTCCTTGACCGCACAGACATCAGCATCTTCCAGTGTGAGAAGAGCCTCCAGTGAGTGCATTTTCAGGTTAAGGCTCCTAGCATGAAGCAGCATGACCTTCAATTTGCTTTTTGACAGATCATTTATGTTGGAAGATTTGTCTTTGGGACATAGCTTAAAAAGGCACAATGGGGGAGGCAATAGCCTTAGCCAGGATCTAGAACCCCAGGGGTGACAGGTGGAGGCCATCTCTGGAAAAGCATTGAAATCTGTCAACCATGTCATCCCAGGCAGACAGATACTGGATCCCCTTGGAAAGACACCAGAAACTAAGCCAATCATTGAAGTCAATTATTTTTTGTTGATATTGTGGTATCATTCTTGGTGAAGGTAGGATGCTGCTTAGGGCTAGGGTCATACATGCCTGGGACACATACTCAGAGAGCTCAGTCATGTCTGTCTTCATATAGTCCAGAAAGGTACATCTCAAGTCATTTACACCAACATGGACAATGAGAGTCATACTTGTACTTGATGTGGAGAGACTTAAGTGTGTGCGTGATGTGGCAGATTCTGGCGCCTGACAGAAAACTGACTGTGATCTTCTCCTTGTCATGCCTGGTGAGGGGGACATCAGTGTGTTTTACTATTGAGTCGCCCTCACTATTCAGTCACCAATGACTAGTATGTTTGGTTTATTGTTATGCCTTATGAGCTGCGTTGGTTTATTGTTATGCCTAATGGGCTGTGTTTGTGAGACACTGGTGTGTTGTCTACTGTAAGTGATGTGTTTGGTGTTGTGTGTGGAATGTTTGTGAGTGTGTTTTGGGGGTCTCTGTTGTTTAGGTAAGTTTTTATTGAGGACCCCTGCATAGGTGTGTGTGTGTGTTGTGCTTGGCTATGTGATGTGGGTGGTGTGGTGTTTGTGTTGGCAATCTCCTTTTTGTCAGGAGTACTGACTGTGGTACAAGAGAGCCTAGATTCCAGCTTACTGATGTAGATGTATCTCTCGCAAGTAGAAGAATTATGTGCTAGGAGAAGAGGACTGTCCATGAACATGAGGCAGTTGCTACACTGTCTCAGTATGCCCATGTCAACCAGGCTGGCAGGAGAAACTGGTGGGAATTGTCCAGACATAGTGTTCTGAATACTTGGCGGACTTATGGAGTGATGGTTTTGATAAGGGTTTTCCACAAGAGTGTAGACCACTAAAACCTTAAATGTAAAATAACTGGCCTGAAGCACAAGTGCTAAAACCAAAACTAAGATGCTTAGAATAACAGAGAAATCTAATCAGGCTACTAACAAGCAAGCAGTAATAAATGCAGAATAAGAGCACTTGAACACTTAAGAGCACACAGAACAGCAAAATAAGATAATAAAATAGGTAGAACACAGTTACAGCAAGAACAGCTGAATAAAGTGTAATTTTATTTTCTATTTGGTTAAATGGAGAGGGAGGAAACTAAACAAGACTAAGACACTACAGGGACTGTCCTGCCCAAATGCTCTGTCTGTGCACAGTAGATAGAGCTGATGAGATTGAACTGGTAGGAGTGTATGAAATCAAAGAAGCAAGGGGGTAGTCCTTCCCAAATGATTTCACTGTACTCAGTTGAGTAGCAAATGAGATGGGTTCGGGAGTGTCCAAACACAAATTTACAGCAGGGGCAGGCAATTCCAAACCTAGCAAGTTTAAGAATGCAACAACACTGGGGAGTGAGGGTGGAAAACACATTGCATGCAGAGAAAGAATTAATTAATATTCAATGAAACAAATAAATAAATGCAGTACAGTTTTAACTATTACCGAAACAATGCAAGTGCAAAAAAGTATACTTAAATCAGCTTGTATGTGCAGATGGTTGTAGATCAGTCACAGCCAGCTAAACAGCTCTGCTACTGAGCACAAATACACAAAAATGTAACTATGCCAAGACTATAAGACAAAGGACAGACTCCCCAGGTTATCAGATAAAAACAAAGTAAAACAACCCCCAATGAAACTGAAGCCATGACTTTTTCCTTTTGATCTCTACCCTATTATGGTTAAGATTCGACCAGCATGGTTTGTTTTTAGAATTTGTTTTGGGCTAACTACTAGTAGGTACAGCAGCCTCTATACAGCCATTTACACAGTTGTACAGAGTCTCTGTGAACAATTCCACATAGGTTGTTGTGAACCTGGGGTTGGAAGGGGCGCTGAATTTTGATAAACTATCACTTAACATAATGTAGTTTACTTTGGAATAGTTCCTTACTGTTACAGGGTTTGCTGGCATTACTGAGTTGATTTTTATTTCAATAGAGACACCTTCATGGTCCAACCTCACAACTGAGCAGTGGGGGGGGGGGTTGCACCACTCTCCCATAATGGTGAGTACCAGGTCCAGTATGTCTGAACTTCTGGTGGGTGTACCTTTCTAAGCTAGTTTAGTCCAGTTTTCAGGTTAGTGCTGAATTCAGGGCTGTGTTACAAGTTTCTGTGTTTGCCCATACCTTACTTGGATAGAAGGAAGTTTCTCTGTTCACTGTGAGAGAGGGAGCTTTGAGCAGCCTATCTGTCCCTGGTGGAGTGGTTTCAGCCCAGACATTAGTAGTTTATTGGCCATTTTGGACTAATTTCGATCTCTTTCATTTTCCTATTATAAAACCCACATTTGCAAGGTTTTTGTGCTAGTATACAGCTCAGCAAGCTCCTGCCTGGTGCTCTGCAGAGTTCTACAGCAGGAAAAAGACAAAAAGAGAGACTTTGGAGTGAATAAGTATCATTTTTCTGCATTTTCTTGCTGCCTTTAGCTAATTCTGCCTAAAATGCCGATTTTCTAGAGTTTCTGTGATTTAAAAAGCTTGTTTCAGCTACATATTGTACTTATTTTACTGCCTGCACTTTAACATAGTCATTTTTGTGTTTAAATTACCTGTTTAACTGTTGTAGACTACACACTCAAGTGTGATAGTCATTTCTGTGCATTTAAAGTGTTTTTTTTATTGTATCTGCTTTATTTATTTTCTGGAAAAAAAAACAAAAAAACAAAACAAAAAACTTGTTTTCCTGCCTTTCTAAGCTAGTTTAGTCCAGTTTTCAGGTTAGTGCTGAATTCAGGGCTGTGTTACAAGTTTCTGTGTTTGCCCATACCTTACTTGGATAGAAGGAAGTTTCTCTGTTCACTGTGAGAGAGCGAGCTTTGAGCAGCCTATCTGTCCTTGGAGGAGTGGTTTCAGCCCAGACATTAGTAGTTTATTGGCCATTTTGGATTAATTTCTATCTCTTTCATTTCCCTGCTATAATACCCACATTTGCAATGTTTTTGTGCTAGTATACAGCTCAGCAAGCTCCTGCCTGGTGCCCTGCAGAGTTCTACAGCAGCAGAGAGACAAAAGAGAGACTTTAGAGTGATTAAGTATCATGTTTCTGCATTTTCTTGCTGCCTTTAGTTAATTCCACCTAAAACATAGATTTTCTAGAGTTTCTGTGACTTAAAAAGCTTGTTTCAGCTACATATTGTACTTATTTTACTGCCTGCACTTTAACAAAGTCATTTTTGTGTTTAAATTACCTGTTTAACTGTTGTAGGCTACACACTCAAGAGTGATAGCCATTTCTGTGCATTTAAAGTTTTTTTTATTGTATCTGTTTTATTTTCTGAAAAAAAAAAAAAAAATATATATATATATATATATATATATATATATATATATATACTTGTTTTCCCACCTTTCTAAGCTAGTTTAGTCCAGTTTTCAGGTTAGTGCTGAATTCAGGGCTGTGTTACAAGTTTCTGTGTTTGCCCATACCTTACTTGGATAGAAGGAAGTTTATCTGTTCACTGTGAGAAAGGCAGCTTTGAGCAGCCTATCTGTCCCTGGGGGAGTGGTTTCAGCCCAGACATTAGTAGTTTATTGGCCATTTTGGGCTAATTTCTCTCTCTTTCATTTCCCTGCTATAAAACCCATATTTGCAAGGCTTTTGTGCTAGTATACAGCTCAGCAAGCTCCTGCCTGGTTCCCTGCAAAGTTCTACAGCAGGAAAAAGACAAAAGAGAGACTTTGGAGTGATTAAGTATCATGTTTCTGCATTTTCTTGCTGCCTTTAGTTAATTCCACCTAAAACATAGATTTTCTAGAGTTTCTGTGACTTAAAAAGCTTGTTTCAGCTACATATTGTACTTATTTTACTGCCTGCACTTTAACAAAGTCATTTTTGTGTTTAAATTACCTGTTTAATTGTTGTAGGCTACACACACAAGTGTGATAGCCATTTCTGTGCATTTAAAGTGTTTTTTTATTGTATCTGCTTTATTTTCTGAAAAAAAAAAAAAATACTTGTTTTCCCACCTTTCTAAGCTAGTTTAGTCCAGTTTTCAGGTTAGTGCTGAATTCAGGGCTGTGTTACAAGTTTCTGTGTTTGCCCATACCTTACTTGGATAGAAGGAAGTTTCTCTGTTCACTGTGAGAGAGGGAGCTTTGAGCAGCCTATCTGTCCCTGGAGGAGTGGTTTCAGCCCAGACATTAGTAGTTTATTGGCCATTTTGGGCTAATTTCTCTCTCTTTCATTTCCCTGCTATAAAACCCACATTTGCAAGGGTTTTGTGCTAGTATACAGCTCAGCAAGCTCCTGCCTGGTTCCCTGCAAAGTTCTACAGCAGCAGAGAGACAAAAGAGAAACTTTGGAGTGATTAAGTATCATTTTTCTGCATTTTCTTGCTGCCTTTAGCTAATTCTGCCTAAAACACTGATTTTCTAGAGTTTCTGTGATTTAAAAACTTGTTTCAGCTACATATTGTACTTATTTTACTGCCTGCACTTTAACAAAGTAATTTTGTATTTAAATTACCTGTTTAACTGTTGTAGGCTACACACTCAAGTGTGATAGTCATTTCTGTGCATTTAAAGTGTTTTTTATTGTATCTGCTTTATTTATTTTCTGAAAAAAAAAAAAACATGTCTTCCTGCCTTTCTAAGCTAGTTTAGTCCAGTTTTCAGGTTAGTGCTGAATTCAGGGCTGTGTTACAAGTTTCTGTGTTTGCCCATACCTTACTTGGATAGAAGGAAGTTTCTCTGTTCACTGTGAGAGAGTGGAGCTTTGAGCAGCCTATCTGTCCTTGGAGGAGTGGTTTCAGCCCAGACATTAGTAGTTTATTGGCCATTTTGGATTAATTTCTATCTCTTTCATTTCCCTGCTATAATACCCACATTTGCAATGTTTTTGTGCTAGTATACAGCTCAGCAAGCTCCTGCCTGGTGCCCTGCAAAGTTCTACAGCAGCAGAGAGACAAAAGAGAGACTTTGGAGTGATTAAGTATCATGTTTCTGCATTTTCTTGCTGCCTTTAGTTAATTCCACCTAAAACATAGATTTTCTAGAGTTTCTGTGACTTAAAAAGCTTGTTTCAGCTACATATTGTACTTATTTTACTGCCTGCACTTTAACAAAGTCATTTTTGTGTTTAAATTACCTGTTTAACTGTTGTAGGCTACACACTCAAGAGTGATAGCCATTTCTGTGCATTTAAAGTTTTTTTTTATTGTATCTGTTTTATTTTCTGAAAAAAAAATATATATATACTTGTTTTCCCACCTTTCTAAGCTAGTTTAGTCCAGTTTTCAGGTTAGTGCTGAATTCAGGGCTGTGTTACAAGTTTCTGTGTTTGCCCATACCTTACTTGGATAGAAGGAAGTTTATCTGTTCACTGTGAGAAAGGCAGCTTTGAGCAGCCTATCTGTCCCTGGGGGAGTGGTTTCAGCCCAGACATTAGTAGTTTATTGGCCATTTTGGGCTAATTTCTCTCTCTTTCATTTCCCTGCTATAAAACCCACATTTGCAAGGCTTTTGTGCTAGTATACAGCTCAGCAAGCTCCTGTCTGGTTCCCTGCAAAGTTCTACAGCAGGAAAAAGACAAAAGAGACGTTGGAGTGATTAAGTATCATGTTTCTGCATTTTCTTGCTGCCTTTAGTTAATTCCACCTAAAACATAGATTTTCTAGAGTTTCTGTGACTTAAAAAGCTTGTTTCAGCTACATATTGTACTTATTTTACTGCCTGCACTTTAACAAAATCATTTTTGTGTTTAAATTGCCTGTTTAATTGTTGTAGGCTACACACTCAAGAGTGATAGCCATTTCTGTGCATTTAAAGTTTTTTTTATTGTATCTGTTTTATTTTCTGAAAAAAATATATATATATATACTTGTTTTCCCACCTTTCTAAGCTAGTTTAGTCCAGTTTTCAGGTTAGTGCTGAATTCAGGGCTGTGTTACAAGTTTCTGTGTTTGCCCATACCTTACTTGGATAGAAGGAAGTTTATCTGTTCACTGTGAGAGAGGGAGCTTTGAGCAGCCTATCTGTCCCTGTGGGAGTGGTTTCAGCCCAGACATTAGTAGTTTATTGGCCATTTTGGGCTAATTTCTCTCTCTTTCATTTCCCTGCTATAAAACCCACATTTGCAAGGGTTTTGTGCTAGTATACAGCTCAGCAAGCTCCTGCCTGGTTCCCTGCGAAGTTCTACAGCAGGAAAAAGACAAAAAGAGAAACTTTGGAGTGATTAAGTTTCATTTTTCTGCATTTTCTTGCTGCCTTTAGCTAATTCTGCCTAAAACGCTGATTTTCTAGAGTTTCTGTGATTTAAAAAGCTTGTTTCAGCTACATATTGTACTTATTTTACTGCCTGCACTTTAACAAAGTCATTTTTGTGTTTAAATTACCTGTTTAACTGTTGTAGACTACACACTCAAGTGTGATAGTCATTTCTGTGCATTTAAAGTGTTTTTTTATTGTATCTGCTTTATTTATTTTCTGGAAAAAAAACAAAAAAACATGTTTTCCTGCCTTTCTAAGCTAGTTTAGTCCAGTTTTCAGGTTAGTGCTGAATTCAGGGCTGTGTTACAAGTTTCTGTGTTTGCCCATACCTTACTTGGATAGAAGGAAGTTTCTCTGTTCACTGTGAGAGAGCGAGCTTTGAGCAGCCTATCTGTCCTTGGAGGAGTGGTTTTAGCCCAGACATTAGTAGTTTATTGGCCATTTTGGATTAATTTCTATCTCTTTCATTTCCCTGCTATAATACCCACATTTGCAATGTTTTTGTGCTAGTATACAGCTCAGCAAGCTCCTGCCTGGTGCCCTGCAAAGTTCTACAGCAGCAGAGAGACAAAAGAGAGACTTTGGAGTGATTAAGTATCATGTTTCTGCATTTTCTTGCTGCCTTTAGTTAATTCCACCTAAAACATAGATTTTCTAGAGTTTCTGTGACTTAAAAAGCTTGTTTCAGCTACATATTGTACTTATTTTACTGCCTGCACTTTAACAAAGTCATTTTTGTGTTTAAATTACCTGTTTAACTGTTGTAGACTACACATCCAAGTGTGACAGTCATTTATGTGCATTTAAAGTTTTTTTTATTGTATCTGCTTTATTTATTTTCTGGAAAAAAAAACAAAAAAACATGTTTTCATGCCTTTCTAAGCTAGTTTAGTCCAGTTTTCAGGTTAGTGCTGAATTCAGGGCTGTGTTACAAGTTTCTGTGTTTGCCCATACCTTACTTGGATAGAAGGAAGTTTCTCTGTTCACTGTGAGAGAGCGAGCTTTGAGCAGCCTATCTGTCCTTGGAGGAGTGGTTTCAGCCCAGACATTAGTAGTTTATTGGCCATTTTGCATTAATTTCTATCTCTTTCATTTCCCTGCTATAAAACCCACATGTGCGAGGTTTTTGCGCTAGTATACAACTCAGCAAGCTCCTGCCTGGTGCCCTGAAAAGTTCTACAGCAGCAGAGAGACAAAAGAGAGACTTTGGAGTGATTAAGTATCATTTTTCTGCATGTTCTTGCTGCCTTTAGTTAATTCCACCTAAAACACTGATTTTCTAGTTTCTGTGAATTAAAAAGCTTGTTTCAGCTACATATTGTACTTATTTTACAGCCTGCACTTTAACAAAGTCACTTTGTGTTTAAATTACCTGTTTAACTGTTGTAGCCTACACACTCAAGTGTGATAGCCATTTCTGTGCATTTAAAATTTTTTTTTATTGTATCTGTTTTATTTTCTGAAAAAAAAATATATATATACTTGTTTTCCCACCTTTCTAAGCTAGTTTAGTCCAGTTTTCAGGTTAGTGCTGAATTCAGGGCTGTGTTACAAGTTTCTGTGTTTGCCCATACCTTACTTGGATAGAAGGAAGTTTATCTGTTCACTGTGAGAAAGGCAGCTTTGAGCAGCCTATCTGTCCCTGGGGGAGTGGTTTCAGCCCAGACATTAGTAGTTTATTGGCCATTTTGGGCTAATTTCTCTCTCTTTCATTTCCCTGCTATAAAACCCACATTTGCAAGGCTTTTGTGCTAGTATACAGCTCAGCAAGCTCCTGTCTGGTTCCCTGCAAAGTTCTACAGCAGGAAAAAGACAAAAGAGAGACGTTGGAGTGATTAAGTATCATGTTTCTGCATTTTCTTGCTGCCTTTAGTTAATTCCACCTAAAACATAGATTTTCTAGAGTTTCTGTGACTTAAAAAGCTTGTTTCAGCTACATATTGTACTTATTTTACTGCCTGCACTTTAACAAAGTCATTTTTGTGTTTAAATTACCTGTTTAATTGTTGTAGGCTACACACTCAAGAGTGATAGCCATTTCTGTGCATTTAAAGTTTTTTTTATTGTATCTGTTTTATTTTCTGAAAAAAAAATATATATATACTTGTTTTCCCACCTTTCTAAGCTAGTTTAGTCCAGTTTTCAGGTTAGTGCTGAATTCAGGGCTGTGTTACAAGTTTCTGTGTTTGCCCATACCTTACTTGGATAGAAGGAAGTTTATCTGTTCACTGTGAGAGAGGGAGCTTTGAGCAGCCTATCTGTCCCTGGGGGAGTGGTTTCAGCCCAGACATTAGTAGTTTATTGGCCATTTTGGGCTAATTTCTCTCTCTTTCATTTCCCTGCTATAAAACCCACATTTGCAAGGGTTTTGTGCTAGTATACAGCTCAGCAAGCTCCTGCCTGGTTCCCTGCGAAGTTCTACAGCAGGAAAAAGACAAAAAGAGAAACTTTGGAGTGATTAAGTTTCATTTTTCTGCATTTTCTTGCTGCCTTTAGCTAATTCTGCCTAAAATGCTGATTTTCTAGAGTTTCTGTGATTTAAAAAGCTTGTTTCAGCTACATATTGTACTTATTTTACTGCCTTCTCTTTAACAAAGTCATTTAGTGTTTAAGTTACCTGTTTAACTGTTGTAGGCTACACACTCAAGTGTGATAGTCATTTCTGTGCATTTAAAGTGTTTTTTTTTGTATCTGCTTTATTTATTTTCTGGAAAAAAAACAAAAAAACATGTCTTCCTGCCTTTCTAAGCTAGTTTAGTCCAGTTTTCAGGTTAGTGCTGAATTCAGGGCTGTGTTACAAGTTTCTGTGTTTGCCCATACCTTACTTGGATAGAAGGAAGTTTCTCTGTTCACTGTGAGAGAGCGAGCTTTGAGCAGCCTATCTGTCCTTGGAGGAGTGGTTTTAGCCCAGACATTAGTAGTTTATTGGCCATTTTGGATTAATTTCTATCTCTTTCATTTCCCTGCTATAATACCCACATTTGCAATGTTTTTGTGCTAGTATACAGCTCAGCAAGCTCCTGCCTGGTGCCCTGCAAAGTTCTACAGCAGCAGAGACAAAAGAGAGACTTTGGAGTGATTAAGTATCATGTTTCTGCATTTTCTTGCTGCCTTTAGTTAATTCCACCTAAAACATAGATTTTCTAGAGTTTCTGTGACTTAAAAAGCTTGTTTCAGCTACATATTGTACTTATTTTACTGCCTGCACTTTAACAAAGTCATTTTTGTGTTTAAATTACCTGTTTAACTGTTGTAGGCTACACACTCAAGTGTGATAGCCATTTCTGTGCATTTAAAGTTTTTTTTATTGTATCTGCTTTATTTATTTTCTGGAAAAAAAACAAAAAAACTTGTTTTCCTGCCTTTCTAAGCTAGTTTAGTCCAGTTTTCAGGTTAGTGCTGAATTCAGGGCTGTGTTACAAGTTTCTGTGTTTGCCCATACCTTACTTGGATAGAAGGAAGTTTCTCTGTTCACTGTGAGAGGGAGCTTTGAGCAGCCTATCTGTCCCTGGAGGAGTGGTTTCAGCCCAGACATTAGTAGTTTATTGGCCATTTTGGGCTAATTTCTATCTCTTTCAGTTTCCTGCTATAATACCCACATTTGCAAGGTTTTGTGCTAGTATACAGCTGAGCAAGCTCCTGCCTGGTGCCCTGCAAAGTTCTACAGCAGCATTGAGACAAAAGAGAGACTTTGGAGTGATTAAGTATCATGTTTCTGCATTTTCTTGCTGCTTTTAGATAATTCCACCTAAAATGATGATTTTCTAGAGTTTCTGTGATTTAAAAAGCTTGTTTCAGCTACATAATGTACTTATTTTACTGCCTGCACTTTAACAAAGCCTTTTTGTGTTTAAATTGCCTGTTTAACTTTTGTAGGCTACACACTCAAGAGTGATAGCAATTTCTGTGCATTTAAAGTGTTGTTTTTTGATTGTATCTGCTTTATTTCCTGAAAAAAATAAATAAATAAATATACTTCTTTTCCCACCTTTCTAAGCTAGTATTGTCCTGTTTTCAGGTTAGTGCTGAATTCAGGGCTGTGTTACAAGTTTCTGTGTTTGCCCATACCTTACTTGGATAGAAGGAAGTTTATCTGTTCACTGTGAGAGAGGGGGCTTTGAGCAGTCTATCTGTCCCTGGAGTAGTGGTTTCAGCCCAGAAATTAGTAGTTTATTGGCCATTTTGGGCTAATTTCTCTCTCTTTCATTTCCCTGCTATAAAACCCACATTTGCAAGGTTTTTGTGCTAGTATACAGCTCAGCAAGCTCCTGCCTGGTGCCCTGCAAAGTTCTACAGCAGCAGAGAGACAATATATAGACTTTACAGTGATTAAGTATCATGTTTCTTCATTTTCTTGCTGCCTTTAGTTAATTCCACCTAAAACATAGATTTTCTAGAGTTTCTGTGACTTAAAAAGCTTGTTTCAGCTACATATTGTACTTATTTTACTGCCTGCACTTTAACAAAGTCATTTTTGTGTTTAAATTACCTGTTTAACTGTTGTAGGCTACACACTCAAGAGTGATAGCCATTTCTGTGCATTTAAAGTTTTTTTTATTGTATCTGTTTTATTTTCTGAAAAAAATATATATATACTTGTTTTCCCACCTTTCTAAGCTAGTTTAGTCCAGTTTTCAGGTTAGTGCTGAATTCAGGGCTGTGTTACAAGTTTCTGTGTTTGCCCATACCTTACTTGGATAGAAGGAAGTTTATCTGTTCACTGTGAGAGAGGGAGCTTTGAGCAGCCTATCTGTCCCTGGGGGAGTGGTTTCAGCCCAGACATTAGTAGTTTATTGGCCATTTTGGGCTAATTTCTCTCTCTTTCATTTCCCTGCTATAAAACCCACATTTGCAAGGTTTTTGTGCTAGTATACAGCTCAGCAAGCTCCTGCCTGGTTCCCTGCAAAGTTCTACAGCAGCAGAGAGACAAAAGAGAGACTTTGGAGTTATTTCATTTTTCTGCATTTTCTTGCTGCCTTTAGCTAATGACACATAAAATGCTGATTTTCTAGAGTTTCTGTGATTTAAAAAGCTTGTTTCAGCTACATATTGTACTTATTTTACTGCCTGCACTTTAACAAAGTCGTTTTTGTGTTTAAATTACCTGTTTAACTGTTGTAGGCTACACACTCAAGTGTGATAGCCATTTCTGTGCATTTAAAGTGTTTTTTGATTGTATCTGCTTTATTTATTTTCTGAAAATAAACAAAAAATACTTGTTTTCCCACCTTTCTAAGCTAGTTTAGTCCAGTTTTCAGGTTAGTGCTGAATTCAGGGCTGTGTTACAAGTTTCTGTGTTTGCCCATACCTTACTTGGATAGAAGGAAGTTTCTCTGTTCACTGTGAGAGAGGGAGCTTTGAGCAGCCTATCTGTCCCTGGAGGAGTGGTTTCAGCCCAGTAATTAGTAGTTTATTGGCCATTTTGGGCTAATTTCCATCTCTTTCATTTCCCTGCTATAAAACCCACATTTGCAAGGTTTTTGTGCTAGTATACAGCTCAGAAAGCTCCTGTCTGGTGCTTTGCATAGTTCTACAGCAGCAGAGATACAAAAGAGAGACTTTGGAGTGATTAAGTAAACGTTTTCTGCATTTTCTTGCTGCCTTTAGCTAATTCTGCCTAAAACACAGATTTTCTAGAGTTTTTGTGATTTAAAAAGCTTGTTTCAGATACATATTGTACTTATTTTACTGCCTGCATTTTAACAAAGTCGTTTTTGTGTTTAAATTACCTGTTTAACTGTTGTAGGCTACACACTCAAGTGTGATAGCCATTTCTATGCATTAAAGTGTTTTTTGATTGTATCTGCTTTATTCTCTGAAACCAGCAAAAAAACACACATAAAAAAAACAAAAAATAAAGCAAATGAAGCTTCCTCCAAACAGAAACAGACATCCTAGCAACCTCCACCCCCAGCACAAACCACACATACTTCCCACAAAACTTGTTTTCCACACTTTCACAGCCCTTAAGGCAAAATTAGTCCAGTTTTCAGGTTAGTGCTGAATTCAGGGCTGTGTTACAAGTTTCTGTGTTTGCCCATACCTTGCTTAGATAGAAGGAAGTTTCTCTGTTCACTGTGCCAGAATCCGCCACATAACACAAGCACTCAGGTCACTCCAGAACATGTACAAATATGACTCAGTCATTGTCCATGTTGGTGTGAATGACCTGAGCCATACCTCCCTGGACTACATGAAAAGAAACATGGAGGTGCTCTCCGATCATGTAGAACAGACTGGTATGACCCTGAAGATGAGTAACATCCTGCCCTCACGAAGAATGATGCCACGGTATAGAGAAAAAATTATCAATTTCAACAATTGGCTAAGCTTCTGGTGTCATTCAAAGGGGATCCAGTGTCTGTCAGCCTGGGATGACATGCTCGATAAGCCATGCTGCTTTGCTAGAGATGGCTTGCACCTGTCACCCTTAGGCTTTTGAATACAGGCAAAGGCTCTTGTCACCCCCATAGTGCCTTTTTAGGCAAGGCTCAAAAGACAAACCCACCACCGTAAATAGCACAATTAACAAAAAACTGAGGGTAATGCTGCTCAATGCCAGAAGTCTAAACCTCAAAATGCACACACTCGAGGCACTACTCAGTATGGAGAAAATCGATATATGCGCAGTAACAGAAACCTGGTTTAAGGCTCCAGAGAGCACCCCATCACTACCAGACTACAACTCATACCATACAGTTCGGCCACAAAACCCGGATTGAAATACAAAAGGTGGGGGAGTATCCATATTCATCAAGGATACCCTCACCTCCAGGTTAGTGGCACAGCACGATGCTTCAGAGATCATCCACATGCAACTAACAATGGGCAAAACAGCTATTCAAATTATAGCTTGCTACAGATCACCCACTATGTCCCAGGAACCCCACTCTGCATTCCTGGAAACACTGGGAAACATAAAGGTCCTACCAAACACCCTGATATTGGGTGATTTCAATTATCCAAACATTAACTGAGAGACAAGTACGAACTCCCTGGCCCAACATTACCTAGAATTTATAAACTCAAACGTCCTGGATCAACTGGTTAACACCCCCACCAGAGGTGACAACATACTGGACCTGGTCATCACCAACATGGGCGACCGGTGTTCCACACCAGAGATCAACCCCTCACTGGTTAGATCTGACCATAAACTAATCACTCTGGATATCCACTTTCCGCCACCACCCCCAGTCAAAGAGACTACCATGAAAAACTTTTCAAAAGCAAACTTCACGTTGCTTAAGACTGAGGTGGGAAGTTTAAAAGCCCCCATGCTAAAGGATAACGCTGTCCAAGCTGCAAAATCCTTTACTAATGCACTCTTTGGGCACCTACAAGAATGCATGGATCGTGCTATCCCAAACAAAACCAAGATTCACTCCTCCAAGAAAAGGAAACCAGTCTGGTGGACCCCTGCCATAAACAAGCTATACAATAGAAGGAGGAAACTAGTACAGAAAAGAGTAAAATCCCAAGAAGGAAAGACATCCCTGATCAGTATCAGCAAGAAACTATGTTCCCTCATAAAGTCATCCAAGGCTAGCTTCGAAAGACAAATTGCCATGGACTCCAAAGATAACCACAAGGCATTCTTTAGCTATGTCAAGAAACTAAGTGGCAATTCTCAGATCTGCTCAGAGTTAGTGCAGAATGGCACAAAATACACTGAACTGACCGATATAGCCAACATCCTGGCAGACAGGTTTAGTGCAAACTTCACCCCCCTCTCACCTCCAATTGGGCCCATAACTATACCAGAAGAATGTAGTGCCCCTGAAATCACAGACACTCAGGTTAAAACAGCCCTCTCCAATGCCAAAAACACAGCATCAATGGGACCGGACGGTGTCCCAGGCTGCATCCTACACGAGCTCAAAGATGAACTAACCCCTCACCTAAACACACTGTTTAAACTCAGCCTCTCCACAGGCTACATGCCCACAGAGTGGTGTACAGCAACGGTTATTCCGCTCCACAAAGGTGGAGCCACAACGGACTCCAGGAACTATCACCCTATAAGCCTGACTAGCTTGGTCTGCAAAGCTATGGAGCACATCATCATGGATCTCATTAACAGAGACACTGGAAACCTCCAAACACTGGACCCAACCCAGATCAGCTTTGTTAAGGGCAGATCATGCCTCCTAAACCTGGTGGACTTCTTTGAGACAGTTACCAAGGTTATAGATGAGGGAAAGGTGGTGCACACAGCCTACCTAGACCTTGCAAAGGCCTTCGACACCATTCCCCACTCAGGTATTATAAACAAGCTCACCAGCCTGAACATAAACCCCTACGTCATGAGATGGGTTGCCAACTGGCTCATGGACAGAACCCACATGGTAAGAGTTGCAGGAGCTAGGTCTGACTCTAAACCGGTTACAAGTGGCATTCCCCAGGGCTCAGTCCTAGGACCCCTCCTGTTTAGCATATACTTCTCAGAGGTACAGGCAAGCAAAGGAGGACTATGGCTCATCAAGTTCGCAGATGACTACAAACTAGGGGCTATAATTGACTCTCCGGCTGACACAGACATCCTCCAAAAGGTTCTCACTGAGACAGATACCTGGTGTCAAAACCATGGTCTCAAGCTAAATGCCAAAAAGTGCATAGTCATCCCCTTTGGAAAAAGCAAAGTACCCACAAACTACCACATAGGTGGTAGCCCCCTAAATACGGAAGACATAATAAGGGATCTGGGGACCCAAGTAGATAGTAACCTCTCCTTTGATAATCACATTTCCAAAGTGGTTAGAAAATTATTCTATGTGGCCCACCTAATCACAAAAGGGTTTGCATCCAGATTGAAAGAGGTTATTGGGCCCCTCTATGCATCACTCATCAGACCCATCATAGAGTACAATGCCCCATTTGGGATGTACCTTACAAGACACCTGCAACAACTGGAAAGACCACAGAAGTTCCTCACCAAGAGGATCACTGGCCTCAAGCAGATGCCCTATGCAGCTCGATTGAAGAAACTCCAGTTGCACTCGTTTGCATACTGCCTACTCAGAGGTGATCTCTGCCTGACATACAAGGCCATGTCCAACCCAGAATTGATGGACATGCTCCACCTAAAGAAAACCATAACCCCTCGAGCCACATGCTCCAAGGATCTAAACTTCACCACAACAATAAATAGGACATGCTGGAGGGATAGATTCCTGTCCCAGAGACTTCCCATGCTCTGGAACAAGATTCCAATCTACATTAGGCAGAGCTCCTCGCTAATCCTCTTCAAGAGAAACCTTGATGAGTGGATGGGAAACAGAAAGTTTACCCCAGGGATCACTTCAATGGCTCTGCTGGACAGAGGCACAGGGAACTAATCTAAGGGGATGGCGAAAGCCAACACATTCCAACTAGGCTTATAAATGCCTTCAGGCAGATAGCCTAGTACCTATCTATGAACCTATGAACCTATTTTGTGGTATTTGTGGCCAGGAATCATCATGCTTGTGAGTATGAGGAAGTGTAGTTTAGGTTTCCTAGTCTATAGAATAGTAGTTAAAGTCTTCCATGAATAGAGTATTTGGTTTAATGCTGAGTGTCTCCAATAGGTATAGGTATGAGCAATGGGATTCTAGGGACACAGAGGGTGACCTATAGCTTGCTAGGATATTGTATGGCACTTTGTTTATGGTGATTTGCATGTGGATAAATTCCAGAGCATTGTCCTGTTTACCTAGTGTTGAGTTATGCTTGTTGCTAATATAGATTCAGACTCCTTCACCTTTTGTCCCAGTCTTTGCAGCTGATGTTCTAAATGTGTAGAATACACTGAAGCCTTGCACTACTTGAGCATTTTCTGCCAATTTAAACCATGCCTTGGTGACATCACAGATGTGTATATTCTCTAGACTGATGAGAACTTGCAGGATATGGATTTTCTTGTTTAGGCTCCTAACTTTGAGCAGTAACACCTTTAGGTTTCTTTGAATTTTATTTGTTATGTCAGATGGTTGTTAATTTGCCATTGCTTAAAAATCTGTAAGGAGTGGATAAAGTTTTAGCCAATATTCAGAAGCCTAGAAGAGATGGGTGCTGACCATCCTTTGCAATGCTATATGGTCTACTAATCATGTCTTGTCATGCTGGGAAATATTTAATCCCCTGGAAGGACACCCAGAACTAAGCCACTTATTAAAGTCAATCGACTTTTGTTCATACTGTGGCATCATCCATGGTGGAGGTAGAATGCTGCTCAATGCAAGGCACATACCTGCCTGAGACACGTTAAGAGAGAACAACAATATCTCTCTTCATGTAGTCCAGTGAAGAACAGCTCATGTCGTTAATGTCCACATGAACTATGATACAATCATGGAGACAAAACAAAAGTGGTTCCACACGGCAGAAAGTCAATATAAAAAAGTTTTAATCCAAACAGTAAGAGCTTTCGCGAATCACATTCGCTTCTTCAGACTGTTAAAATCACAATACTACAGACTCACTTAAAACTACTCATCTGACCAATCATAGTACAGATAAACTTAATTGATAATATTAACTTCTAAAATACTGAATATAATTATATAGTAAACTACAGATTTACAAAAAGCAGTCATACATTCAATAGCTCACCTACTAGTGCATAACATAATAAACCACATAATAAAAATCACTAACATTATTTAAGGTATAGAAATGAGCTGTACAGAGTGAAATGTCAGTGCACTAAATGTACAGTGGTGCTGACACACAAGCGCTCAAAAACTCACTAAGAAAATACAATAATGATGCCCCATATAGGCTTACTAAATAAAAATAAATATAGATGTTACGAATAAAATTGGTGAAAAACAGATAGAAATAAAAATGATAGACAGGCAGTGTCAATGTTTAAGGGCTCTCACCTTCAAGGAAGGTGAGCTATTGAGTGTATGACTGATTTTTGTAAATCTGTAGTTTACTATATAATTATATTCAGTATTTTAGAAGTTAATATTATCAATTAAGTTTATCTGTACTATGATTGTTCAGATGATTAGTTTTAAGTGAGTCTGTAGTATTGTGATTTTAACAGTCTGAAGTAGCGAATGTGATTCGCGAAAGTGCTTACTGTTTGGATTAAAACTTTTTTAGATTGACTTTCTGCCATGTGGAACCACTTTTGTTTTGTCTCCATATTCGCTGTTTTCTTCAGATGGTTCCTCAATCTACTCAGAGGTTGTTTGTATTCTTATGATAAAATCATACTAGTACCTGTAGTATAGCGAATTTAGTGCAGACATAAACTGGCGGATCCTGATCCAGATAAGCAACTAACCATTATCTTCTTCTTTTTAGTCCAGTGAGTGGGGCATCTATGTGTCATACATGGGAGTCCCTTATGACAAGGGTCCTGGATAGTTTGTTGGCTTTCATTATGGAATGTGCTGTTGGGGCTCCACCAGGTATAGGCATATGTGTGGTGTTTGATGTTGCTTTAGAGATTGCTGAGGATAGGTGTTGCTGTTTATATTTTTATGAGGTCTTTGAGATTTGGGAAAACTGCTTTCTAGTGCATCAGCATAGGTTGGTCTGTGTGTGGAGTGGACACTATGTGTGCTGGATATAGTGTGTGTGTTCTTGACAACTTTATTAGTATACATGATTTTTGCCTTTAGTGAAATTGTGTATCTGCATCTCTCACATACTGTGTTTGTTTTTTAAGGATTAAATGGTTGAATGTAAACATGAGACATTTGCTACATTGTCCCTGTCCCAGCATGCCCATATCTACTAAGCTGGCTATGGAGACATTTTGAAATTGCATATCCATGTTGTCCAGACTTGTATGTCAGTGGGCTACTGTAGGTTGTGGACTGGCTTATACATAGGTCTCCTTGGGTTGTGTCTGGGGTTTGGCAGTAGACTAGGTTAGATTGTGCTAAGATTTGAAAGTAATGCTGCTTAATGTACAAACTAGCTGATCTATGCTCGTCTCTGTGAAATGGCTTTGTTTTAGCCACACTAAGTTACAGGTTTCAGTTCTAAGAGAAGTTTTATAAATAAAATTTACTTTTTAGATGTTTGTGCCTGTACAGGGCACTGCTAACCTCTTACTGTATTGACACAAAGAAAATTAGCTTGTGAATGTAATGCTACAACAAAACTTAAACTACCTTGACAAGGCAATTTCAAATATTAGGGACCTGAAGAATGATTTAAAGGGAAAATCAACAAATAAAACAAAAATAAAGAAGTAGCACTCTGAACAGATAACTGAAGTGCAAAACAATAAAATAAGCATCTCATCTGCCAATGATGGAGGAGGATTATCTCAGGACTCCCTCAGAGTGTGGCAAGGGTGCCAAGTATATGGGAGCTCTGTGAAAATGAGCAGGAAACAATTTGTAGTCAAGGAGGTTTACTCAAGTGCAATACTGCTTTGCTGGGTGAGCACTCAGTACTACAGATATATGGTAAACAATGGGTAGAAAAGTACTTAAACAGGCTACACAACAGACAATAGCATTGAAAGAGAAGAGGGTGGGTCTTTACAAGTCAGATTACCATAAGGGGCAAAAGCCAGTGACACAGCCTTTTAAAACCACAACAAGAGAAGTGTGGGAGGGTTAAGAAAAAAACTGGAAATCTAATGTCATGGTTAGAGTTTCAGAAACTTTTAGCTTAATGTCTTAGTGGGGGTGGGGCAGACTCAAAGAATATGGGGAAAACCAGTAGCAAAGTAAATTGAAAGCCACTGGAATGCAACTTTAAGTAGGTATGCACAACTATAAAAATTACTGAAGCACAAATCCTGGTGCAGAATTCACAGTACTAAAACTATGCAATCCCACCACAGATTAATGCACCTGACTATCGGAATGCAACTTTAAGCAGCTATATACAGTCATGAAAAGTACTAATGCACAAATCCTGGATAAGAATTCACAATACCGTCACTACTGCAGTCCTACCAAGACTAAGACTCCAAACTATGCAGAAATTAGGCTCCAATCTGGCAGTAGATCACAGTCCTGTCACAACTGTGAAAAAAAACATACAAAACGGAGGCCCCAGACCAAATGCATAGGTAATAATATGCATATTACATTCCTACCTGTTTGATCTGACAAAGTGAGGGCTCACTTTGGGACAAGCTAATTCAGATAGCCAAAGGAATCAAAAATAACAATTAGGAAACTGCAGATGAACCTTGTAACTGCATAATGATGAAGCTGGTCCCTGATTTGTGAAAATAACTGTTCTGCTGAAATACTGAATTTTTTAATTTTGTCTTAAATTGTAATATTGCTGCTAAGTTTTGTTATATAATCAAATACCATGGTTTATACTTCTGGAATTTGTGGAGAGTTTTAAGGAAAATGCAAATCAGTAGTCTGCAAGCATTTCTACAAAGGACTCTGAGACATGCCGTATAAGCCCACACAATTAGAAAATACAGTTTACTGGTATGAAAATTAAATCTGCATCTCCATTTTGATGAACAACCCACAGAGAACAGGAATAAAATTGAGAGATAAATAAGTTAAGGGATGCAAACAAACACCTGGGCCTGAAGCTGCTTAACTTACATGTATAGCACAGACAGCAGAGGGAAATGTGTGAAAGGCTTAGTCACCATAGGAATGTGCTGCTAGAACAGGTCAAAAAATTTGAATTGTGTCTGTTTAGGAGGGAATCGCTTTTGAGAAGTGTACCAAGCAATCTGATATGAAACACAGACAGAGATCTACAGCCTGTTAACTGCTGAAGGAAAAGTTAAGCTCAGAGTTTATAGTCAGAATATAATGGAATTTACTCTACTAGCTGTAGTCCCGCAGTAGTAGTGCTGCAGTAGTGTTGTCGCCTCACAGCAAGACGTCCCGTTCGATTCTCAGCTAGAGCGTCTTCTGTGTGGAGACATGCGTGAATGGGCGTTCCTTCGTTGAAGGTTGTGCGTTAGGGCTATCAACTCGGCACGTAAAAATCTACTGCCAATCATTAGCAGACCAGAGTTCCGCTATGGCAACCCCTAACCGGGATAAGCCGAAAGACACATCAACAACAACAACTCTAGTAGCTGTAGTGAACCAGAAATATAGTATTTCAAATGCCCCTAGAGAAAAAAATGGCTAAGAAGAGGGTTAGCTTCCAGAGTGATTCTGTTTATGATAGTGCTGACCCCCAGCCCACTGCAAATAAAAATGTGAATCAGAGAGAGAGAGAGAGATTTGCAAACCCTAAAATTGCTATGCAGACCATACCTCTCAACCTCTTAGAGCAAGAAATCTGGACAAAGCCGTAAAAAATGGGGGGGGGGGCAAATGTCCCAAAATAGGGACATTTTTTTTTAATATTGCTCTTATAAACATAGAAAGTTGATAGAATAACAGGCCTTCCACTAGCATGAATTTTCTGAAGGGCATGAAGTCTGAAACACAAATGCCTGTCATTTTCTGACTTCCATCCTCAATGATTTGCCAATCATTTGTCAGAAAACCAAAACTTTATGAGGAATAGACCACAAATATGAGGCAACAATCTAGACATTCTATGAAAATCTGGACAGTTGGGAGGTATGACACAGATATTAAGATCTTACATCTATGTGGGAGTAGGTTCAACTGAAAAGCAAAAAAAGAGGGATTATCTACCATATTCATCTATAACTAGTGAAGGAGAACCACATTTCATAAGCTGGTAGTCTAGAGAATAAAAAAGATAAACTGGAAAAGAGTATCTGAAGAATCTAAAAATGAGACAAAGAGATTGTAAAACCTCGTAAAAAGAGAACTTGGAAGGCATCTCTGCAGGAGGGAGATCAGACATGCAGCTTACTTAATGACAGTAGACAGTAACCTGGCCCTTGACCATCATGTGTCTAAAGTAGTAAGGAAATCATTACATGTTGTGCAACTTATAAGCAAGGGTTTGACATCTAGGTCCAAGGAAATCATTGTTCCACTGTATTCAGCCCTCAAAGACCAATCATTGAGTACAAAGTACCCTTCAGTATGTACTTGATCAGGTACATGCAACAAGTGGAACATCAACGGAGGTTCCTCACAAAAAGGACAGAGGTGGAAACAACATGTCCTACACAGACTGCCTCACAGCCCTAATCCTGTATTCAGTCTCCTACAGCCTTGAGCAGTCTATGCCTGGCATACACAGCATCCTTGGATCCTGCTCTGATGGACCTCTTCATATTTGCAAAACAAAGTAGCATTAAAATGACATGATCAAGATACTTAAACCTTGCTTGCAACACACATAGGACATGTTAGAGGGACATTTATGTGTCTCAGAGACTACCCCCTTCTCTGTTATAGGCAGCTGTGAATGTGATGCTGAATTCTTCCTTAACCCCAAAACATTGTAGCTTGGACCAGTGGACTGGGAATTTAAATTTCCCCTCTGGCCTGGCACCTTTATACATAAGGGACAGAAGCAGTCTGTAAATGCTTGCCATCCAAGCCTGTCCTACATATAACCCTTAGAATAATCTTAGGGTTCCTATAAATTGTCAGGTACAATTTGGGTTAGAATGGCTAGCCTTAAAAAGTCCCTGTGTTCATTAGCCTAGTATACACTGATGAAACTATGAACATACAATGGATCAGTGGAAGAATTACTTTCGACTGTTGTGAAAGGCATGGCCTTGGGTGGGAAAAACTAAATGGAACAAGTTTGTTTTGAACTGGCAATAAATTAAG
>NC_056735.1:13246308-13428677 GCF_019279795.1 Protopterus annectens
CATGGGTGTCGAATGACAGGCTACTGTCAACCTGGGTCCCCAGGTCCCTAATAACTTCTTCTGTGCTCAGTGGATTGCCACCTATATGGTAGCTAGGGGTAACCTTGTTTTTCCCAAAGGTATGACTATGCATTTTTGGCATTTAACTTTAGGCCATGGCTCTGGCACCAGTTATCCGTTTCTGTGAGACCCTTCTGAAGGATATCTGTGTCAGATGTGTTTTGACTACGGCCAGTTTGCAGTCATCTGCAAACTTTGTCAGCCATAACCCTCCTGTGTTTGCTTGTACTTCGGAAAAGTAGATGCCAAACAAGAGTGGGCCCAGGACTGAGCCCTGTGGGACACCACTTGTGACAGGCTTTGAGTCTGACATGGCTCCAGCAACTCTGACCCTGTGGGTTCTGTCACTCAGCCAGTTTGCAACCCATCTTGTGATGTATGGGTTAACATTTAAGCTGATGAGTTTTTCAATGATACCCGAGTGGGGTATTGTATCGAAGGCTTTCGCCAGATCGAGGTAGGCTGTATGGACTGCCTTTCCCTCATCAATGGCTTTGGTGACTGTTCGAAAAAGTCAACCAAGTTTAAAAGGCATGATCTGCCTTTGACAAAGCCAAACTGGGTTGGATCCAAAGTCTGCAAATTCCCTATGTCTTTATTTATGAGATTCATTATGATCCTCTCCATGGCTTTGCAGATAAGGCTTGTCAAGCTAATGGGCCGGTAATTTCCAGGGACGGTGGAGGCACCGCCTTTATGAAGTGGGACTACTGTCGCAGTGCGCCACTCCTGGAGTGCGTATCCAGAGGTGAGACTATGATTAAACAGCTGTCCTAGCTGTGGGTTTAATTCCTCGTTGAGTTCATGGAGCACACAGCCGGGGACACCATCCGGTCCCATGGATGCTGTGTTTTTTGCTTTGGAGAGAGCAGTTCTCACTTGGGCGTTAGAGATGTTTGGGGGGCTGCAAATCGTTTGGTATAGATATCTCTCCTTTTGGGGGGGAGGGGGGAAGTTTGCACTGAACCTGTCAGCCAGTATGTTGGCAATGTCTGTAGGATCAGTAATCTTCACATCATTTTGAACTAGTGCTGAGCATATCTGGGAGTTTCCTCCCAGGTTTCTAACATAGCTAAAGAAGGCCTTATGATTGTCTTTTGAGTCTTTAGCTATTTTTCTCTCAAAGTTTGCTTTGGATGATTTTATGAGAGCTCTTAGTTTTTTACTTGTAGTGATCAAAGGTGTCTTACCTTTTAAGGATTTTGCTCTATCTTGTAGTAGCTTCCTCCTTTTGTTGTAGAGTTTGTTTATGGCTGGGGTCCACCAGACCGGACGCTTGCCTTTGGTACAAAGAGTCTTTGTTTTGCTTGGGATTGCCTTATCCATGCAGTCCTGTAGGTGCTGGTAGAAGGCATTTGTAAGTGATTCAGCGGCTTGGGTACTGTTTTCCGCTGGCTCGGGGGACTTAAAGGAGACCACACTAGTCTTTAGAAGTGTGAAGTCGGCTTTCGAGAAGTTCTTTACTGTGGACTTTTTATTTCAGGTGGGGTGGGATGAGGACCTCCAGCGAGATTAGTTTGTGATCTGATCTCACCAGTGAGGGGTATACTTCCGGTGTTGAACATTGTGATCCCATGTTCGTGATGATGAGATCAAGTATGTTTTCTCCTCTTGTGGGGATGGTGACTAGTTGTTCCATGGCATTTGAGTTTATGAATTCCAGGAACTTTTGGGCTAGGGTGTTTGGGCTTGAGTAGTGTTCCCAGTCTATATTAGGGTAATTGAAGTCACCTAGTATGATGGTGTTTGGAGATACATTTATCCCCTCCAGTGTTTTCAGGAAAGCCATGTGAGGTTTCTGAGTTTGTGAGGGTGGCCTGTAACATGCTACAATTTGCAGAGCAGTCTTGCCTATGGTTAATTGCACCTGGATGGTCTCCGATGCATCGCGTTGCCACCAATCTTGAGGTGTGGGTGTCCTTGATGAATATGGATACCCCTCCTTTCTTGGTATTGTCCGGATTTTGGGGCCGAACGCATGATATGAGGTAAAACCTGATAGTGCTGGGGTGCTCTCAGGAGCTTTGAACCAGGTTTCTGTCACAGCACAGACATCGATGTTCTCCATACTGAGAAGGGCCTCGAGTGCATGCATTTTGAGATTGAGACTTCTGGCATTGAGCAGCATTACCCTTAGTTTTTTCCATTTTGTGTTCTAGGGTGGTAGGTTTAGAATTTGAGCCTTGCCTAAAACGGCACTATGGGGTGGCAAGAGCCTTTGCCAATATCCGAATCCCAGGGTGACAGGTGCAAGCCGCCCTCATGGCAGCGTGGCTTGTCCAGCATGTCATCCCAGGCAGACAGACATTGGATCCCCTTTGAATGACACCAGAGTTTAAGCCAATTGTTAAAGCTGATCATCTTAGCTCTGTATTGTGGCATCATTTTTGGTGAAGGTAGGATACTGCTCAAGGTCAGGGTCATACCTGCCTGGGCTACATAATCAGAGAGCTCCTCAATGTCTCTTTTCATGTAGTCCAAGGAGGTACGTCTCAGGTCGTTTACACCAGCGTGGACAATGACTGAGTCGTATTTGTACTTGCTGTTGAGAGACCTGAGTGCTTGCGTTATGTGGCGGATTCTAGCATCCGACAGGCAGCTTACTGTAGCCCTCTCCTTACTCAGTCTGGTGAGCGGGACGTCAGTGTGTCTGACTATGGAGTCACCAATGACTAGTGTGTCTGGCATTGTGTTTGGCCTTAAGGGCTGTGACTGTTTGACACTCTGACTGTGAGGTCTATGTGTTGCAGGTGTTGTGTTCTGAGGTGGTAGTTGTTTGGGTGTCTGCTTTGGTGGCCTCTGCTGTTTTGGTAGATTTTTGATCAGAGCCTCCGAGTATGTCTTTGTGTGTTTATGTGTATGATTTGAGGTTGTGATGGTACTATGTGAGACTGGGTCTATAGTGTGTGTGGTAACCTTCTCCTCCTGTCTGGTCTTGCCAGTCCTATGTTGAGAGAGCTCAGCCTCAGCAGATGTCTTGTGAGGTACATTCCAAAAGGGGCATTGTACTCTATAATGGGTCTAATGAGTGACATAGCTTTATATGTTAAGCAGAGATCACCTCGGAGTAGGCGATATGCTATGGAGTAAAGCTGGAGTTTGTTTGAGATGGTCAGTGTAGGGCATCTGTTTGAGGCCAGTAATCCTCTTTGTGAGGTACTTCGGCCTTTCCAGCTGCTGCAGATGTCTTGTTAGGTACATTCCAGAAGGGGCATTGTACTCTGTAATGGGTCTAATGAGTGTCAAGTAAAAGGGAACAATTACCTCTTTTTTCCTGGATGAGAACCCTTTTGTGATGAGGTGTGCCATCTAGATTTAGGACTTCCTGACTACTGTGGCAATGTGAGTATCAAAAGAGAGACTACTGTCCACCTGGGTCCCAAGGTTTCATCACACATTCGGTGTTAAGTAGACTGCCACCTATGTGGTAGCTCATGGGTACAGAGTTTTTACCAAAGGGGATGACACTGCACTTTTTGGTATCGAGCTTGAGGCCATGGCTCTGACACCAGGCATCTGTCTCAATGAGGCCGTTCTGTAGGATGTCCACATCATTTGGGGACTCTACTATAGCTCCTACTTTGCAGTCATCTGCAAACTTCGTTAACCAGAGGCCTTCTGTGTTAGCCTGTACTTCAGAGAAGTAGATAACAAACAGGAGAGGTCCCAGGACTGAACACTGTGGTACTCCACTTGTCACTGGTTTGATGTCAGATTTGGAGTCTGCAACTTTTACAGTGTGGGTTCTGTCAGTGAGTCATTTGGCAACCCATCTTGTGACATAGGGATTTATACCTAGTTTAGTGAGTTTAGCTATAATTCCAGAATGGGGGATGGTGTCAAAAGCCTTGGCGAGGTCAAGATAGGCTGTGTGAACCACCTAAGCCTCATCGACTGCCTCAGAGAAGTCGATTAGGTTTAGGATGCATGATCTGCCTTTCACAAACCTGAACTGTGTGGGGTCCAGAGTTTGGAGGTTACCAATGTCTTTGTTTATGAATTCCATGATGATACATTCCATGGCCTTGCAGACCAGGCTCGTCAGGTTAATAGGACGATAGTTCCCGAGATCAGTGAGGGCTCCCCCTTTGTGAAGTGGGATAACTGTTGCTGTGTGCCATTCAGTGGGCACAAAACCTGATGTGAAGTTATGATTGAACATGGTGCTTGGGTGGGGAGCCAGTTTGTTCTGAAGTTCGTGTAAAACGCAGTCTGGGATGTAGTTCAGTCCCATGGATGCTGTGTTTTTGGCTTTAGAGAATGCAGCTTTTTACCTGTGTAGTTGTGATTACAAGGACTCTGCATTCTTCCTGTATAGATAGGGTGTGAGAGGGTGGTAAAGTTAGCAGTGAACCTATCTGCCAGGAAGCTGGCAATATCAGTTGGTTCTGTAATTTTCATGCTGTTGTGCTGTAACTCAGAGCAGATCTGGGTACTGCCATTGAGATTCTTGACATAGCTATAGAATGCTTTGTGGTTATCCCTAGAATCAGTGGCAATTATATTTTCGTTGCTAGCTTTGGAGGCTCTTATAAGGGATCTCAGCTTCTTACTGAGGCTGACCAGGGAGCTCCACCACTCATGGGATTTTACTCTCTTTTGCAACAGTTTCTTCCTTCTGTTGTACAGTTTGTTTATGGCAGGGGACCACCAGATTGGCTTCATTTTTTTTGAGGATAGCTTCTTGGTTCTGTTTGGGATAGCACGATCCATGCACTCATGTAAGTGCTTATAAAGTCCATTTGTGTAGGATTCAGCAGTCGTAACTGTATTGTCCATCTGCATGGGTGTCATGAAGTTCACCACTTCTGTCTTAAGAAGCATGAAGTTGGCTTTGGAGAAATTTTTTACAGTGGTTTCCTTAATGGGGGGTGGGAGCGGGATGTGGATATCAAGGGTGATTAGCTTATGGTTGGATCTGACCAACAAGGAGTTGACTTCGGGTGTGGGACACCGGTCACTCATGTTGGTAATGACTAGGTCTAGGTTATTGTTGCCCTTGGTGGGGGTGTTGATAAGTTGATCCAGGGCACTGGAATTTATGAATTCCAGAAAGTGTTGAGCAAAGGAGTTGGTACATGAGTAGTTTTCCCAGTTAATGGTGGGGGTAGTTGAAATCGCCCATTATTAGAGTGTTTAAACCCTAATATTTTCCAGTATATCAAGAAAAGAGGAGTCTGAATCCTGGGGCATGATGGGAGATCTGTAGCAAGCTACAATTTGGATTGCAGTTTTGTCCAGAGTTAGTTGCACTTGGATAACCTTGGATGAATTATCCCTAGCAACAAGCCTGGAGGTGTAGATATCCTTAATGAATATGGGCACACCTCCGAGGCCTTTTTTGTTTCGGTCCAGGTTACATGGCCGAAAAGTGTGGTATAAGTTATAGCCTGATAGTGCAGGGGTGCTCTTTGGATCCTTGAACCAGGTCTCAGTCACTGTACAGATATTGATGTTCTCCATTTTAAGGAGTGCCTTGAGTGAGTGCATTTTGAGATTTAGACTTCTAGCATTGAGTAGCATTACCCTCAGTTTTTGCTTGCCTGTTCCTGTTACATTTGAAACTTGTCTAAAAAAGGCACTATAGGGGCAGCAAGAGCCTTAGCCAATATCCGGAATCCCATGGACGACAGGTGCAGGCCATCTCTGGCAAAGCATCGTGGTCTGTCGACCATGTCGTCCCAGGAAAACAGATACTGGATCCCCTTAGAATGACATGAGAAGCTTAGCCAATTGTTGAAGTCAATCATTTTGTCCTTGTACTGCGGTATCATTCTGGGTGATGGCAGAATGCTACTCAGGGCTAGGGTCATACCTCCCTAGGCTACAAGATCGGAGAGCTCTTCCATGTCTCTTTTCATGTAGTCCAGGGAGGCATATCTCAGGTCATTCACACCAACATGGACAATGACAGAGTCATATTTGTACTTGTTGTGGAGTGACCTGAGTGCGTGGGTATGTGGCAGATTCTGGCACCCGACAGACAGCTGACAGTAACCTTCTCCTTGTTTAGCCTGGTGAGTGGGACATCAGTGTGCCTGACTATAGAGTCACTTATGACTAGTGTGTTGGGTACATTGTTTTGTCTAATATATTATATATGTTATATATATATATATATATATATATATATATATATATATGTATATATATATGTATATATATATATGTATATATATATATATATATATATATATATATATGTGTGTGTTTGCCCACAATATCTGAATAAGTGAGTGGGATTTTCATGACAGCATCGAGGAAACATTTTCCTTCCTTCTGTGTTTTGTTTCTCAAGTTTTGGATTTTTCTTGGTATATACTGACTGATTTCTTAGTATATTTCATTTTTTATTTATTTTCCATTTGTTTACCAGGTTAGTCCGACTGGACACAAGGTGACCGTTTTCAGCAGAGGCTCGGGGAGAAAAGCTCCAGATACATAGTAAACAATTATAAAAAAATAATAAAAATAAATTATACAAACATAGCTATTTTGTACAAGGAGCATAGAAAATATAAAAGGAGTAAAATCAGAGTTTTACAATTGATGCAGCATACAATGGTTAGAATATTGAGAAACAATTAAACAAGATAATATACAACAAATATACAATTGCTTGAACATAAATTCAAAAAAAGTTCCGATAGACAAACAGGGTCATAAGCTAGAAATCATAACTATATTGATATGATTTATGTAGCATTTATGTGTATTATTGTACGTGTCATATGTGCACAAATATTTGTATTAATCTATGTATTTACAGTATATTGACAAAGTACTGGGTCACATCAGAGGCTTAGGAGGTCATTGTTAAGAAACTGAGAACTGTTGTAAAGCTTAGCATTGAATACCATAAGTACAGGTTATGCTATAAGAGAATAACTATGTAAAGATAACCATGTCAGCAGCCAGAACTCATTATAAACTGACCCCCCGGATTCACGAATCCTCCGTGTAAGACTAAATAAGTCTTACTCGGAGACTGCAGTTGAACAGTATGACATCAGCATGCCATGAATATTCATGAGGGCACACTGACTCCACTCCAAGTCTAACACGGACCGTGCAGGAAAGCAGGGGGCGTGTCCGACTGCCGAGCAGTCCAAATTTCCATGCCCCTGCAAGTGTCTGAATTGTAAAATGTCAACACACAAGAGCGAGTCCGCTCAAATGTCCACGTACCCAACACCACACTCCCTGACATTGTAAACCCCCAGCACAGTTATAAAAAGTAAAACTTTAATTTTTTTTTTCTAATTCCCAATATAGCTGCCCGTATTTGCGCGTGTGTACGTGGGTGTGCCCATTGCTTAGCTGCAGTTAGCAATCTCGACATGGAAGAGCATAATAAGGAATGTTTATGCAAATTACGCCAAATAGCAATAGCGTAGTGGTAGAGCCTTTGTACAAAGAGGAGGCATTCACGGTTCGAGTCCCACCACTCCCCTTCCTATTTTATGTTTTAAATTAGTATATGAAATAATTCCTGATATATATGATTAAAATTTTACTAAAAAGCATTGAAATGGCCTATGTATCAGTGAACAAAATGTATATTTATAATGGATCCTGACATATAATTGCCCGCAGTTAAGCAACGCTTTACCCAGCGCAATATAGTTGCCCCTAGTTAAGCAGTGCTTTAGCCAGCACATTATAGTTGCCCGTAGTTAAGCAGTGCTTTACCCAGTGCAATAGAGTAGCCCATAGCTAAATAGCGCTTTACCCAGCACAATCGGTTTGCGCGGAGGTGCGCGCAGCGCCAACCAGCGCACCGTCAGGCAATGTGGAACAACATAGAGCAAAGTTGCCTAAACACAGCCACACCCCCAAGCCTGTCTGGACAGTAGTAAAATAAAAAGCAATGACAAGGTTCGAACCCGGGACACTGTGCACCATAATTAAGGTACTGAAACACTAAGCCATGACAGCTTAGGATAAACAGCCTCTGCTTTGTACTCCATCCCTTGGAACTGGCCCTGCAGGAGTCTTGAGTCATGATGGTGGACAAGGAGCCAAATCATGTATTTTGACTCCTTGATGCCCCAGCGTTGCGCTTGAAAGCATGCACCCTCTCCAGCACCAGCCATTCTAACTGCAGATGGGAGCTACAATCAGTTATGGCGAGTATTCCAGCCTATGGGGCTTAAATATGCCACATTTCCCGCACTTTTTTGTGATTGGCCATTTTTGAAAATTCTCAGCTGACTACAGACCTGCTTAGCAATGGTTAATCTACCATTTATAAGTATATGTATGTTAACAGTGGCTGTTTATCCTCATGACCTCACCAGTGTCACAGGCGTTCCTCGGACTGGTGAGCAGGTCCGTCACCACCATGCAGACCTGAAGAGAAGGAAGCAGGACCTACTGAACCAATGGATACAGGAGGCCCGTGGGATGCAAGATGCCCCACTACTGAGTAGGTAGCCATGGAATGCAGTATGTATGACATGCTAATTTATTATATATAATGGATAGGTATGTCTCAATATCCCTTCATTTACTTCACAGCTGCAGGTGTCTGTGCTGCGAATCAGCAAGCCTATGCAGATAGGCTGCGCCACCAGGCAGGTTAGTAATTATTCTGCATGTATTGTTATATGAAATAGGTGAGAGAGCCTGAAAGAAAGTGTTGTAGCCCAATAATACAGCCATAAAATGCCCTGAATAATTCCTCTGCATGTACTGTTATATAAAATAAGTCGAGCCAGAAAAAGAGTGTAGTAACCCATTAAGAAAGGTAAAATATGTCCGGAATAATATCTCTGCATGTACTGTCATATAAAATAAGTGAGCGAGCCTGAAAAAGAGTGTTCTAACCTATTAATAAAGGTATAATATGTCTTGAATATATCTTCCGTATGCACTGTAATATCAAATAAAGGAGAGAGCCTGTGGAAAAGTGTGTAATGTAATTAATAAAGTTATAAAACCTGGAGTGTGTCTGTGTCACTTTGAAATGTTGTTGTACCCTTGCATTATACAAATAGTACTGTTTTAATAAGTGCTGGTAACCCGCAGTTGGGCAGTCCCATCTAAAGTGGTTGATGGAAGCGCCAGTAGCTGTGAAGCATATATACAGTCCTCAACAGTCAGTTAATGGCTGGCATGCATAAGTATATCTGGCACACGAGTAGCTTGTTAATTTGTTCCACAGAAATGTGAGTGTGCTACACGAAAAGTAGGGTTCTGTACAAATTTAACTGAAAATGTCATGTGAACACATCCAGATATGTAGATAAAGAGATATAAATAAAATCAATAACTATGTAGCAGTAACATCTGCATCTTGGACAGTTAGTATGTCAGATATAGGTCAGGTATATAATGAACTAGCCAAACCCATTACACAACCTAATGCATGTTGGCAAGTGTAATAATACATGTATGGGATATACACCTGCAGTCAATAGGAATGTAGTGTAGACTAAAAGTACTTATAAGATGTTAATTGAGGTTTCTTTCTACACCCTACTGTATGTGCATAAACAATGCAATTCCACACCTCAATGGGTATGTGTAATCTCAAAACATTTGTTGGGACATATGTCCTATTGTTCTATAAATATCTGCATTCACTTTGATGCATGTGCCCTGTTCAAACACCACAATCATGGTGGCCTGTTGCCAGCAATCATCCCTGCATGCTGTTGGAATGTCCACTGTCATTCAATATATGCATGTGTTATGCTTGCTGTTCAACTGTTGGAACCTTGGTGTGTTGGGTTAATTGGAATTTTACTGCATGTTGTTACAACTAATTTGGAATGCTGTTGTTTATGTTGTAATTAAACACACCTAATCACAGAACGGGAAGGCCAGTCCCAGCGGACCCACCTGTCCCTCCTCAGCTCCGAGTGCACCTGGCACCAGCAGGTCCGGTGCCCAGCCCAGGCTCCTCTCCTCCGTTGGTCCTGTGCCACCTTCGGGTGGAAGTGCTGCAGGGGATGGGACTCATCCCCCCGTGCAAGCGTGGGTGGAGAAGGGCCACCTGTCACCCTTTGAAGGGTCTGGGCTGTGGTGTGTAGGGAGATCCAGCGTTCAGTCGCTGATCCCCTACGCCAGCTCGAGGCGAGAGTGGCACATCTCACGGGTGAGCCTGCCCATCCTACGCAGTCCCCAGCACAGCCATCCTCTGTGCTGTGAAGGTGCAGTGGTGACTGCCCATGGGTGGGGATCTCAGTTCCACTGTTACCATCTATGGGCTCATGAGCTTGCGATTTCCAAACATCCGTCCCCGTCAATTGTGTTCACCCACCCTATGTGTCATACACCGCCCCTGTATGCATCTTGTTTGTCTTGTCTGTTTACCTCCTCAACCTATCTCCCCAAATATACCTACTTCCTCTACCTCACTTTCCACTCTCACCTGAAAAAAAAAAAAAAAGGGGCAATCTGTACCCACAAAAAAATTACGCCCCATACATAGCTGCCCATTTCGCACACATTTCCACTGGACATGTAAACTGATAATTATAATCGGCAGTGCAACATACTTTGTTGTCCTCACCCCTCTCCCAGGGGTGGTAGGTTTCAAATTTCACTCCAAATGTATTGCATATACTGCTGGTAAAGAAATGGGCAGCTATGGACGTTCCCTACACCCGTCCTGCACATCCCAAGCTTGTTTTCCTACTATCTTTCCCTCTTTGTGCCCCCTTTTTCACCACTTTCCTATCTCCACATTTTCTTTTCTTTCAAAGAAATTAGTGCAGGGGTTAGCGGGAGTAAGCCCTTTTAAGCAGTTGTGAGCGGGTTTGAGCGAGTGTGCGCATGTGTGTGCTTAGCTAAGCATCGCTAAGCATTGCGCAAACCTGCTCAAACCCACTTACAACTGCTTAAAAGTGCCTTAGTCACTCTGCATGGCAGGGCCTTTGTTCTGCTGAGCAGCAAAATAAAACACCTCTGTCAGTCTCGAACCCTGGACCTTGGACACACTAGACTGCATGAAGTACTACTAGGCCACAGTAGATTTACAACACGTTGTTGCTGTAATAAATATATCATGCATTACAATGAGTGAATGTAAAGGGAAAATAGGAATGTCATAACACAAATCTTGTTCTGTTGATCTTTACCAGCAGTTGTTGTGGAACTGTGAGAGATGCAGCTATTTAGCCAGACTGGAGGCTGAGCTCTCTCAACTCAGGACTGGCAAGACCAGGCAGGAGGAGAAGGCAACTACACACACCACAATACCAGTCTCACATAACTCAACCACACCACTGAATCAAACACATAAACACACTAAGACATACTTGGAGGCTCTGAGTAAAAATTTACCTAAACAACAGAGGCCTCCAAAGCAGACACCCAAGCAACTGCAAACTCAATACACCACACAAACAACACATAAACAACAAAATCAGTGTGCAAAGCAGTCACTGTCCTTAAGGCCAAATACAACACCAAACATACTTGTCATAGGTGACTCCATAGTCAGACACACTGACGTCCCGCTCACCAGACTGAGTAAGGAGAAGGTCACAGTAGGCTGCCTGTCGGGCGCTAGAATCCGCCACATAACGCAAGCACTCAGGTCTCTCAACAGCAGGTACAACGACTCAGTCATTGTCCACGCTGGTGTCAATGACCTGAGACGTACCTCCTTGGACTACATGAAAAGAGACATTGAGGAGCTCTCTGATTATGTAGCCCAAGCAGGTATGACCCTGACCTTGAGCAGTATCCTACCTTCACCTAGAATGATGCCACAATACAGTGATAAGATGATCAGCTTTAATAATTGGCTTAAATTCTGGTGTCATTCAAAGGGATCCAATGTCTGTCTGCCTGGGAAGACATGCTGGACAAGCCACGCTGCTTAAAGGGGACGGCTTGCACCTGTCACCCTAGGCTTCCGGATATTGGCAAAGGCTCTTGCCACCCCATAGTGCCTTTTAGGCAAGGCTCAAATTCTAAACCTACCTCCCTAGAACACAAAAAGGAAAAAACTAAGGGTAATGCTGCTCAATGCCAGAAGTCTCAATCTCAAGATGCACGACTCGAGGCCCTTCTCAGTATGGAGAACATCGATGTCTGTGCTGTGACAGAAACCTGGTTCAAGGCTCCTGAGAGCACCCCAGCACTATCAGGTTTCACCTCATATCATCGTTCGCCCGCCCAAAATCCGGACAACACCAAGAAAGGAGGGGGGTGTCCATATTCATAAAGGACACCCACACCTCAAGGTTGGTGGCAACGCATGATGCATCGGAGACCATCCAGGTGCAATTAACCATAGGCAAGACTGCTCTGCAATTTGTAGCATGTTACAGGCCATCCTCTCAAACTCAGGAACCTCACATGGCCTTCCTGAAAACATTGGAGGGGATAAATGTATCTCCAAACACCATCATACTAGGTGATTTCAACTACCCTAATATAGACTGGGAACACTACTCAAGCCCAAACACTCTAGCCCAAAGGTTCCTGGAGTTCATAAACTGAAATGCCATGGAACAACTAGTCACCATCCCCACAAGAGGAGAAAACATACTTGATCTCATCATCACGAACATGGGATCACAATGTTCAACACCGGAAGTATACCCCCACTGGTGAGATCAGATCATAAACTAATCTCGCTGGAGGTCCTCATCCCGCCCCCACCTGAAATAAAAAGACCACAGTGAAAACTTCTCAAAAGCCGACTTCACACTTCTAAAACTAGCGTGGTCTCCTTTAAGGCCCTGAGCCAGTGGTAAACATTACTCAAACCGCTGAATCACTTACAAATGCCTTCTACCAGCACCTACAGGACTGCATGGATCAGGCAATCCCAAACAAAACTAAGACTCCTTGTACCAAAGGCAAGCGTCCAGTCTGGTGGACCCCAGCCATAAACAAGCTCTACAACAAAAGGAGGAAGCTACTACAAGATAGAGCAAAATCCTTGAAAGGTAAGACACCTTTGATCATTATAAGTAATAACCTAAGAGCTCTCATAAAATCATCCAAGGCAAATTTTGAGAGAAAAATCGCCAAGGACTCAAAAGACAATCATAAGGCCTTCTTTAGCTATGTTAGAAACCTAGGAGGTAACTCCCAGATATGCTCAGAATTAGTTCAAAATGATGTGAAGATTACTGAACCTACACACATTGCCAACATACTGGCTGACAGGTTCAGTGCAAACTTCTCCCCTCCCCAAAAGGAGAGATATCTATACCAGAGGATTGTAGCCCCCAAACATCTCCAACGCCCAGGTGAGAACTGCCCTCCAAGGCAAAAACACAGCATCCATGGGACCGGATGGTGTCCCCGGCTGTGTGCTCCACGAACTCAATGAGGAATTAAACCCGCAGTTAGGACAGCTGTTTAATCTTAGCCTCACCTCAGGATACGCACCCAAGGTGGGCGACGGTGACTGTGGTCCCACTTCACAAGGGCGGTGCCTCCACCGACCCTGGTAATTACCGTCCCATTAGCTTGACAAGCCTTATCTGCAAAGCCATGGAGAGGATCATAATGGAACTCATAAATAAAGACATAGGGAACTTGCAGACTTTGGATCCAACAGTTTGGCTTTGTCAAAGGCAGATCATGCCTTTTAAACTTGGTTGACTTTTTCGAGACAGTCACCAAGGCCATTGATGAGGAAAGGCAGTCCATACAGCCTACCTTGACCTGGCAAAGGCCTTGACACAATACCCCACTCAGGTATCATCAAAAACTCATCAGCTTGAATGTAAACCCATACATCACAAGATGGGTTGCAAACTGGCTAAGTGACAGAACCCACAGGGTCAGAGTTGCTGGAGCCATGTCAGACTCAAAGCCTGTCACAAGTGGTGTCCCACAGGGCTCAGTCCTGGGTCCACTCTTGTTTGGCATCTACTTTTCTGAAGTACAAGCAAACACAGGAGGGTTATGGCTGACAAAATTTGCAGATGACTGCAAACTGGGCCATAGTCGAGAACACATCTGACACAGATATCCTTCAGAAGGGCCTCACAGAAACGGATAACTGGTGCCAGAGCCATGGCCTAAAGTTAAACGCCAAGAAATGCATAGTCATACCTTCGGGAAAAACAAGGTTACCCTAGCTACCATATAGGTGGCAATCCACTGAGCACAGAAGAAGTCATCAGGGATCTGGGGACCCAGGTTGACAGTAGCCTTTTGTTTGACACTCATGTTGCTAAAGTAGTTAGGAAAACCTTCTACATTGCCCACCTGATCATGAAGGGATTCACATCTAGATCAAGGGAGGTCATCGTCCCCCCGTACTCATCACTCATTAGACCTATGATTGAGTACAATGCCCCAATCAGAATGTATCTGACCCGACACCTGCAGCAGCTGGAAAGGCCCCAAAAGTTCCTCACCAAAAGGATAAAGGGTCTCAAAAATATGTCTTATGCTGCCCGACTGAAAGAACTCCAGCTCTATTCAGTCTCATACCACTTGCTCAGAGGTGACCTGTGCCTGACATATAAGGCCATGTCAAACCCAGATTTGATGAATATGCTTCACCTCAAAAATCTAGATCCCTCAGAACCACAAGGGCGGAGACTTAAACCTTGACACGGTTATTAATAGAACGTGCTGGAGGGACAAATTCATCACCCAGAGACTCCTTATGCTGTGGAACAAAATCCCGGTACATGTGAGGCAGAGCACCTCGCTGGCCTTGTTCAAGAGGAATCTTGACCAATGGATGGGAGATCGCAGATATACCCCAGGGATTACTTCAGTGTCACTGCTTGACAGAGGCACAGCAAAATAATAGGCATAGTTTTATTCAAACTAAAGGGGTGGCGAAAGCCACATAACTATGGGCTAGGCTTATAAATGCCCTTGGGCAGATAGCCTAGTATGAACCTATGAACCTATGAACCTAATTGCATGACATGACTATGAAAAGAGAACCAGCCATTCTAGCAGGAAATAATGTTACAGTAGCACTTTACAAATCCCACACAGTATCAAAGCTGGATAAACACTGGCATATTTGAGTAGGGCAGAGGCCATACTTCCCAACTGTGACTGCTTTTCAGGGATGTCCCTGATTCCTAAACAAATGTTAGCTTTGTCCCTCAGAATCCCTCTGAAAAGTACTGACGGTAGGCCAAAGAGTGGGGAATTACACTTAATGAATAATGTCAATAAGTAATAGTACACACTGCATGCACATCAGGAAATGTGTATTAATACATATGCCCTGATTCCCTCACAGTCTCAACTTAATGTCTGTAATATATTACAGGTGTACCCCACTTAAATGTACCTTTCCCTGAGGGTGTTCAAATATATACCTGAGTGTATCAGAGGCCTGGCAGAGGCAGAAACACACAGACATTACAGCTTGTCTGCTGTTACACACTCTGCAAATAGCTTTGGAACGAGTCCCACAAGCATACCCTTATGTAGGAGTACAACACAGAAATATCAAAGGATGTAGCCATGCACTGTTAGCAACCAACTGTGACAGTGCCACTGTTCCAGTGCAGAAAAGACTGGTGTGGTGCACAAACAAAAAATAATAGGCCAACCTCTGGCTACCATCTGGATATGTCCACAAGTGGGAGCTACGCAGACAGACTACTTGCCTTTTTAGACTAACAGGTACACAGCAACCCTGTATGTTCAGCAAGATAAACATCACTAATGCTCTCTGTACATCTGCACCCCTACCCAAAAGAACAATATACCTGTGTATTCAGGCTCTACCAAGGATGTAGGTAGGCATACTCAGTACTGAAATGTGTCCAGTTGTCTTGAGCAGCCCATGCTAATGTCAACACAAATAAACAACAATCTTTTCAGAAGTGAGGTAATTAATATTTACAGTATAGTAGTTCACAAACAGTTCATGTGCCAGAGGAACACATTGTAATAACTACTTTTGTATGGCAGTTAATTGTCTAATTAGAAAAGAAAGTACATACTCCCATGTATTTTGTGTAAGCATGTGGAGGGGTGAGTAAAAGTCTACACTGACAAGTGTGTACTAGAAGCAGCAACATTCAGGTTTGAGTACAACATGCAAATCACTGGCTACAACACTAGCTTCAGAGATAAGAAGTATACCAACCTTCTGACTGACACAACGGTGTCCACAGCAAACAAGCATGGGCCCCACTTTGGAAAGCTGAAAGGGCTATGCCTACCTAACCTAGCATTTTATAGCAGTGGGCTGCTAAGAGAGTGAGTAGTGCAATTACCACACAGCAGGCTGCATGCAATTACTGAATGGTGGGCACCAACTGGTGCTGAGGCCATCACATGCACATGTGCAGATACCTAGAAAAGCAGGCTGTACCTGCTGTCTACACATGCAATAATCTCATTGCAGCAACAGAGAGAGAGAGAGCAAGAGAGAGAGAGAGAGATAGATAGACAGAGATAGAGACAGAGACGCAGACAGACAGACAGAGAAACACAGAAAAAGAAAGAGTAACAGACAGAGAAAAGCAAAAGAAAAAAAAAACATAACCTTTAAAAACAATCTGAAGACAGCAATACAAACAAAAGGTATGTAACACATATGTATTTGCTGGCATGTAGTAGATGTTTATGAAGAGTACTCATCATACTGTGAATCATCCGTATGTGGCAGCAATACGTATCTCTATGTATCTGTACATGTGCATAGGGCAAGGGAATACTGCAACTGTTTGTGAAGGGTGTACATATACGTTGTTGAAGGTTGTTATGTGCATATGTCTATGTAGGTTGTAGTGTGTGGAAAAGACAATAGCATGCAATACTGGTATATGACATGTGGTGGTTAAACGCTGTGGGCATGCTCTGTCATTTATGCAGTGCTGTAGCCAGTGAGGCCTGCTAAAGCTACATGGGCTGAGGACACCTTCAATGCAGTCTGCACAATAATGTGCAATATTATTACATAACTGTATATCTCACAACTGTCATATAAGTGCTATTCCCACCATGAATATTGGACTGTATATGTGCCTATATGTACATCTATATGTACAGCAATGGATGTTAATATGTATGCATGTATGTATGTGTGTGTGTGTATATATATATATATATATATATCTATATATATATATATATATATATATATATATATATATATATATATATATATATATATATATATATATGTATATATATATATATATATATGTATATATATATATATATATATATATATATATATATATGTATATATAGATATATATATATCCATATATCTATATATAGATATATAGATATAATATACATATATATATATATATATATATATATATATATATATATATATATATATATATATAAATATATAGATATATATATATATATATATATATATATATATATATATATATATATATATTATATATATATAGAGGGAGAGAGACATGGGTCATACATACAGCGACAGGTGCCTGACGACCAAGGTATGGACTGAAGCTCAGTGTTGACACTGCAGTGCCATCCTTTCTTGCCAGAACACTATACCCATTAACTACCACATAGGTGGTAGACTACCTAACACTGACGGTGTGATAAGGGAACATGGGACACAAGTGGACAGTAGCCTGCCCTTTGATAATCACATTGCCACACTGGCCATGTACTCGTCATCACAAAAGGTGTGTCATCTAGGGAAATAGAGATCAGTGTTCCCCTCTACATATCACACTTAAAACCCATTAGAGAGTACAATGCCAACTACAGCAACTGGAAAGGCCACAGACATACCTCACAAAGAGTAATACCAGCCTCAAACAGATGCCCTATGCAGACCGACTCATAAAGCCACAGCTACTCTGTGTTGCATACCGCCTACCCAGATGTGACCTCTGCCTAACATACTGAGCTATGTCACACCCATAGCTGTTGGACATCCTCCACGTTAACATATTACAATCCCTCCCAGATACATGCTCTAGGGCCCTACACCTTGTCAGCACACTAAACAGCACATGCTGGAGGGATAGATTCCTAACTCAGAGACATGCCATACTCTGGAACAAACCACCTATCAATAGCAAACAAAGCTCCTCATTAGCAGTTGTCATAAATACTCCTAATGATTGTTTGGGAGATAGGAAATACACCCCAGGAATCACCTCTGTGGCTCTGGTTGACAGGGGCAAGTGAAATTAAATTACATGTGTGCCAAAGGCCAGGGTAGCATATGGCTAGGCTGCTGTAGGTCCTAGGGCCAATAGCATATTATCTACCCATGACACGAAGCACACACACATGTACTTAGTGCAATAATTGCTATGTGAGGTTGACTGAGTGTGATGGTGAATGTGTTGGTGAATGTGTGCAAGGTCTGTAAAGGTGTGATAGCTTAGTGCGACATTGTTTCTGTCATGGTAGTTTGTGTCCTAGCTGTGATCACAGAAAAGATGTGTATGCTATTCCTAGGCAGAAAAAGTAGTATGGCATACGGTGTGACATAGTCCCTTGTTGTCAACTGTGGTGTCCCATTGTAGGCTAAAGCAATACATGTATGCTTAGTGAGTGGTACTGCTGGTGAATCCAAGTCCCATATGAACTGTAGTACTACCTGAAGCTGTAGACCTAAACAGAACAGTATGGTGTATGTTCACATTGCTTGGAAACACTGTTTTGTGTCATCCCTGTAGTCCTCACAGATTACATACCTCAGGCATAAGGTTTTGTAAGTAGTGACACACAGTACTGTATGGTACACAGGTAAAGCTCATCTGGGTTGGCATACATTTGTGTGTTGTATGTATGTCTGATGTGTGCAATTATGCCTGTACCTTGCCCTCAATCATATCTGTGTTACAGGGTATATGTGTGTATCTAGGAACATGTATAGTCTACTACAGCAGTATGCCACCTATATGAACAACTGTGCACATATGTTAGGTAGGGGTTTGGCATCAATGACTACTGTGGTATACTGGTAATACTGTAACTGTACTTTACATTCATTGCAATGGATGACATAATTCTCCATCCATTAGCTTGATATATACCTCCTGTGGCTAGGTGGTGCATTGTGTCACATACAGTGTGCCATGTACTGTTGTATAGTCTTACATACTGGTTTCACTTTGTTTTTGTGCAGAACATGGTTTAGTATATAGTATGTGCCAGACACTGTCAGGCAGTTGTGGGCTGAGCAGTGATATGTGGTATTAAAAGTGTGTATCTACTGACAGCCAATAGGTTGCTATATATGGCATTTCATTGATGTCTATACTTTAAAATGTTAAGTGTACCACATGACTTGCTCACAATTATTGTTTTATTGTCTTCCAGGGACATGTCTCACAATCGAAAACCCGCATATTCCCTTGAAGAGGAAGAAGTCATCCTAGTTGCCCTAATACAACATCACAACCTGCTGTTCTCCAGAACCAGCCAGGACCAGCATGGGCACACTGCACTGTGGCAGGATGTTGTCCATCGGGTGAATGATGTAGGCATGCATAACTGGACTTGAGCAGGTACGCCATCACTGCAGTGATTTAATCAGACATGTCCGGCAGCATGCCTCCGATGTCCACAGACAACAGCTTGCCACAGGTGGTGGTGCAGCAGCACATCCACCCCTCACCAGAGTGGAAGAGCTGCTTCTCAGTGTGGTGGCTCCTGGCCAACCACTACAACAGACATATGTCATCATGGAGGCCAAAGTCACCCAGCACGTCGACTTAGAGCGTGCAGGTAACATGGCATATCTGTAGACTACTGTTAGCTTGATTGTTAGAACATGCATTTATCAGATGTGTACTGTGTATTTAGAAGATGTGGAGCCTGGTGTCATGCAATACTGATAATTTGGTAAATAATCTGTATGCTTGTGACTGTCACCTGTTGTACTACTGTAAAACTGCAAACTCACAGCAGCAATGTCATAGATGTTGACACTGACAAACTGTCACATATTCTTGTAGGTCCCTCTGGTGTGATAGCAAGACAGCAGACCCATGCTGGTGTGTGTTCTACATTTAATATAGCATATAACATGTGCATGTCATAGGAGAGTTGTAGGCCATATACACATGTAAAACACATACACATAATGCATGCTCTGCATGTTCTCTGTGGGACTGTGCACATCCCAGTAACATGAGTAGCTGTCTCAAACACATGCAATACACAGAGCATCCCAACCAGTTGTGGTACACTGTAGTGGACATTGTATAGGCAGAGTCAATACGCATGCACACAACATACACCACTTTGGCATATGCAGTAAGTGTTAATATGATACACATGGCGTATGTAGACACCTGCTGTAAGGTCAGACTCCAGTATCCCAAATGTCATCAACACAGCACACATACTATACCTGAGGGGTAGAGGCCTATCATGAGGTGGTGTGACATGCTTCAACACGCAACACATTCATGTTAGGCAATGCTCCCTATTGAACACCTTACATACCCATGTAACAACTGGCTGTGAAATGGTTAATGTAGCCAAAGTGGTGCAGGTCAGGTACAGTAAGATATTTGCCAGTGTGGCATACATTAGTGGCCTTGAGTGACCACATGATGCTGCCTGATAATGGCTCATGGTACTACACTACATCCAGTTACAGTAACTACAATACTACACATAGCATTTATTGCTATACACCTGCCACTTGTGTGCATCTGGCCATGGTATGTATGCACAGGACATTGGAAAGCATTTTGTACTTGCACAGCAATGTTGTGTCCATGTACACATTTTGTACCAGGGTGAGGCCAATCATTGAACAACACACATGCAGCAAAGACATGTATGCTGTTATCAACAAGGACTCTCTACACTCGCACTGCATGCTGTTGAACAACACACATCCTGCATGCTGACACGTGTGATAAGACTCTTTGGCTTGTGATACTGTATTCCACCAGCAACCACTAATGAGTATGTTCTGTATTGCTGTTGGTGTGTGTGTGTGTGTGTGTGTGTGTGTGTGTGTGTGTGTGTGTGTGTGTGTGTGTGTGTGTGTGTGTGTGTGTGTGTGTGTGTCTGTCAACTTGACTGAGTAGTGTATTTGTGTGCATGTGTGCATGTGTTCATGTGTGCATGTGTCCATGTGTTCATCTGTGCATGTGTGCATGTGTTCATGTGTGCTAACATCCTGTACAGATTGTAAAGTGTGTTTCCTGTCTTCCTCTCACAGGTGCTGATGTTTTGATGAGCGCAACAGGGAACCTGAAGTCACTGCCACAAATAGTGGACATGATGATGCATGTGTTGTGGCACAGGCAGGTTTGACAGGATCTGTCGTTGGTCCGCCAATCGACAGTACACAGCTTTCCACCCCATCTATGTGCACATTTATACTGCCAATACATCTCTCAACACCAATGGCCTTAACTGAGGAACAGCATACAGTAGGCATTGACCAGGATAGTGTGGTATCTATGGCACATGCAACCCCTCACAGCAGCCATACTCAGACACCTGGAATGGTACCACATAGGCATATGTCCAGGGGTTCTCGTGGGAGCACTGCTGGTCGTAATGCCCCTGGCATATGTGCTCCCACAGGTCTCACAACCTCAGGTATGTTCCGGGCTGTAATGCAGGCACAGGCACATATGGAATGGAACACCAGGCAGGGACTAATGGCACAGAGGGCCCATAACACCACTTTCAATTACAGTATCCATGACCTTGCCTGTGCCATCCATAATTACACCGAGGTCATTGATACACGTTGGGGGAGACACTAGATGTCCTCCGCAATGTAATGTCCATGTGCCAGGACAGTGCAGGACGGCTGAGACATCAACATGGATGTATGCCAGCAACATCATCAGCTGGCAGTCGTCGCAGACGACACACAAGTCCCAGCCACTCACGTAGTGGCAGTACCAGTCCCAGCAATGTTGGGGCTGAGCTGTCAATAGACCGTCCTAGATGACCACATGCACGTGGCTCTGGCCAGTCCCAGCAGGGTCATGGGTCCAGTCGACATCCCTCTGCCTCTGACAATAGTACCCAGTCTGGCTTAGTATCCATTATTGTCCGTGGCACCCCTGCCAGGCACAAGTACTGTGTCCGTGGCCAGTGACAGTGATCTGTACAGCCTGGCAGGTACAGTTTGTGGCTGTCCCACAACCTCCCTTATTTGGCAGCCACATGGTCGAACTGTATGCATGCAGACACACACACACATAAACCAAACACCTACGGCTAACACATACACACACACATTACATCAACTTTAACCCATGCTGTACTGTTGTCCCTCACACACGCGCACACACACACACACACACACACACACACACACACACACACACACACACACACATGTCAATTGGATGGGTCATTGTCGGGCTCTGGCAAACCAACAACACACCCTGTGCATATGATGAAACTGTGCCACCTCCTGTCATCTGTGACATTGAAGCAGGAACAGGCTAACCTGGTCCTGATGCACCGGGTGACCTAATAGCAGTGTAGCAATGTTAGCATGTTGTCAACAGTAAAGTGCAATGATATCCTTGTAGGTATATCTGAGCAGGCATGATGCATTAAAGCTATGAATATCAATGTAGTATTGTTTACACCAGTGTTAATTCCAAAAATGTATTGTCCGCCCATGTGCCACTTGGCTGATGTGTGTGGTACTGGCAGCATGTGTTGGTGAGTGGACGGTACATGTGTGATGTGTGCAGTACAGATTTGCAGGTGTACATTTGTGAACATGGTGGAGGTGCATTGTCTGCATGTACGTGCATAGTGGAGACATGGGAAGGGTGACATGCCCTGTATTACACAATGTTAACACTTTATATTTCCTATTGGTGGCCAGTATGCATTTTACTACACATATGTTACAGCTTGGGTACACATGTGTGTATGACATGGTTTGACACTATGCTGTGGGTGATACTGTTAATATCGGTCATTGGTTTCCATTCTGGTAGTATACATAACCTCAACAGCCTGACTTTAACCAATCGTTAGATGATGTCTTGACAACTGACACACAGATGTAGGATACACAGTAGCATCTGAATCCTTCCGGTACTATACTATACCAGTAACCAGTGGTATTGACCGCCACCCATTCCTGGGACCACTTCTGTTTGGCATGTAGCCGTCCTAGGTACAAGCAAACACACTAGGGATATGTCCGTCCACATCTGGTAATGCATACAGTGGCCTGCAATGCATTCTCCGGATGTGACACTTATCCTCCACAAGGGTATCATACAGACAGATACCTGTTGACCAACCCATGCTGTAAAGCTATAAGCCAACTATAGCATAGTCATCCACATTTACTAAACATAGTATCCTGACAGTACCACATAGGTAGTAGCCCACAATATGTAGCAGGGGTACCGATGTGCACATACAGCCACATGTTATGTCATCTGTCCTTTGGTATTCACATTTCCAAAGGTATTCTGATGTCCCTCGGTGTATCACATAAGCAATAAGGGGTCTGCATGCATATCCACAAAGTTGTTGTACACCTATAATGAATGCCCATTATTGACAGACTGTGTTGTGTTTGAACATGTCTGAAATATACCCCAGGCATGAACCCTCACTCACACTATTCTATAGAAACTGTCATGGGTGTGTGTGACACAGATGACATAGGCCACAGTGGCTGGCCTTGTCGCAAACATACATATGTGACATAAGGTCTGAGAAGCAGCAGCACAAACTGTCAATGGTAACAGATGTATTCATGTAGAAAGCAGGCTTCACACCTATGAACTAATTGAGGTCACATGTACATATATGTATTTGCCACACAGATACCTGAAGTGTGCAATGCACATACTGTTGTTTTACTGATATGTCATAGAGTAGTAAAAGCAAAACCCACAACCCATTGATCAACAGTGTCATACACACACGCACTCAGCAATTGCAGGATTCAAACCCCTACCTAATTATGTTATGATTCTAGAGAAGTACGCATTTACACGGCGCGCTATATGCTTTACTAGAAGTTGTCCTTTCCACTGCTGTATTTGTGGGATACTGACATCATCAGACTTGCCAAAGAGGAATTTACCTCTTTTCATGTGTTCACCTAGTCTCCAAAAAAGGGCACTGCTCTCAAAGGAAATCACACACCCACCCCCACACACTCAGCAATTGCAGGATTCAAACCCCTGCTTACCTATGTTATGATTCTAGAGAGGTATACAATTACATGCAGCGCTATATGATTTACTAGGTGTTTTTGTTTCCACTGCTGTATTTGTGGGATACTGGCATCATCAGACTTGCCAAAGAGGAATTTACCTCTTTTCATGTGTTCGCCTAGTTTCCAAAAAGGGCACTCTTCTCAAATGAAATCATACACAAACACTGCAATTACAGGATTCAAACCCCTACCTAATTATGTTATGACTCTAGAGAGGTACGCATTAACACAATGTGCTATATGTTTTACTGGGATTTTTCCTTTCCACTGCTGTATTTGTGGGATACTGACATCATCAGACTTGCCAAAGAGGAATTTACCTCTTTTAATGTGTTTTCCTAGTCTCCAAAAAGGGCACTCCTCTCATAGGAAATCACACACACACTCAGCAATTTCAGGATTCATACCCCTACCTAACTATGTTATGATACTAAAGAGATACGTATTAAACAATGCGCTATACGCTTTACTGGGGAATTTTGTTTCCACTGCTGTATTTGTGGGATACTGACATCATCAGACTTGCCAAAGAGGAATTTACCTCTTTTAATGTGTTTTCCTAGTCTCCAAAAAGGGAACTCCTCCCAAAGGAAATCACACACACACACATACACCCCCCTCCACACACACACTCAACAATTATAGGATTCAAACCCCTACCTAACTATGTTATGACACTTGAGAGATACGCATTAACACAACGCACTATATACTTTACTGGGTGGCTTCTTTTCTCCTGCTATATTTATGGGATGCTGACATCATCAGACTGGACATGGTAATGTGTGTGCACTTTGTTTTATGCAATCCCAGGAATGAACCATGTGGGACAGCAGGTGTTAACAGCTTGAACAGCACTCCACAGTTCTTAGCTTGTGTGATCTGTCTGTGGACCAATTGCCATTCCATCATATGACAATACATATTTATGCACAGATTGTTGATTTTGTGGATATGACATGTGTCTGGGATGTTGATAAAGGGCTAGTCAAAGTCTATGTGGGACGTGTGTAGCTCCTTTCAGTGATGTACGTCCTCGGTGGCTGCCTTGTAAACAGTCTAGCAGGTTTGGGAACCATGATCTGCCCATGCACAAACCAAAGTTGGTAGGGTTGTGTGTTTGTCGGCTTCCAATAGCTCTGTTTATGACTTCAATCATGATGGACTCCATGGCCTTGCAGATCAGACTTCATAGGCTTATAGGACTATAGTTCTCATGGCCTGTTGTGCACCAACACTTGTGGGGTGTGCCATATGTTGCTGTAACCTGTTCAACAGTTTCAGTTCCTGTAGAGAGGGTGAGGCTCAACAGACTGTTCAGGTGCAGGGTCTGTTTGTTCTGCAGTTCACTTATGACACATATAGGGAAATAATGTAATCCAATTGATGCCATGTTTTCGGCTTTGGGAGGAGCTGTTTACCCATTCTACATGTGATATCTCCTGGTATGATGATAGGGCCTTTTGTCAGTGGGAGGTGGGTATGTATGTATGGGCCTGTCTGGCAGGATGTTGGCATTGTCAGTCAGGTACAGCTGGCCCTGACTCAGGACATATATGAGTGTACATTGCTATTGATGACATAGCTGAAGGAAGTGTCACGGTTCTGTCTGGACTCCTTCGCAGATAATCTTTCCAAAACGCCGACAAACCTGAGCACTAAACCCCTGTTATACTCTTTTACACACTTAACACCCTACTGATCCTTTTTGATCAGTCAACAGAGTATTTCATCATAATATCCTAGCTTGACCAAAGGTCGGTTTCGTGTGTACTCTCCAGTCCAGCTGGTGAATATGGGAATTTTGAGGCAATATTACAACTGCCTTATGTACACAGACAACCCTCTCCTCCTCCCAACAAACTCAGATATATGTGAGAGATGCAACTATATAGACAAACAGGAGGCTGAGCTCTCTCAACCCATGACTGGCACAGTCTATCAGGTGGTGAAGGTAACCACACACACCAAAAATCCAGTCTCACATAGACCTATAGCAACAGCAAACAAAACACATTACCACACAAAAACATACTCGGAGGCTCTAAATAAAATCTGCCTAAGCAGCAGAGACCTCCAAAGCAGACCCCCAAACAACTGCTACCCATCAACAATACCCACATATCACATAGTTCACAAAGTCAGTGTGCCACACAGTCACTGCCCTTAGGGCTAAACAACACACCTAATACACTTGTAATAGGTGACTCTATTGTCAGACACACTGACATCCCACTTACCAGGCTGAACAAGGAGAAGGTCACTTTGAGCTGTCTGTCGGGTGCCAGGATCCGCCACATAACACTTGCACTCAGGTCACTCCAAAGCAAATATAAATATGGCTCCATCATTGTCCATGCTGGTGTGAATGACCTCAGATGTTCCTTCCTGGACTACATGACAAGAGACATAGAGGAGCACTCTGATCATGTAGCCCAGGCCAGTATGACCCTGACCTTGTGTAGCATCTTACCCTCACCAAGAATGATGGCACAGTATACAGACAAAATGATCAAGTTTAACAGTTGGCTAACGTATTGGTGTCATTCAAAGGAGATCCAGTGTCTGTCAGCCTAGGATGACATGCTCGACATGCCACGTTGCTTCGCTAAGAATGGCTTGCACCTGTCACCCCTGGACTTTCGACTACTGGCTAAGGCTATTGCCACCCCCATAGTGCCTTTTCTAGGCAAGGCTCAAAAGACAAACCCACCTCCATAGACAATACAAGGTAAAAGAAACTAAGGGTAATGCTGCTCAACACCAGATGTCTAAACCGCAAAATGCACGCACTCAAGGCTCTCCTCAGTATGGAGAATGTCGATATCTGTGCAGTAACAGACACCTGGTTCAGGCTCCCGAAAGCACCCCAGCACTACCAGGTTATACTTCATACCATGCTTTTCGGCCACAAAACTTGGACCGACCAACAAAAATAGGGGGAGTATCCATATAAATCACAGATACACACACCACCAGGTTAGTAGCACTGCACAAAGCATCAGAGACCATCCATGTGCAACTAACAGTGGGCAAAACTGCCTTTTGGTTTGTAGCCTGCTACAGACCACCTTCCCAAACTCAGGAACTCCACCTGGCTTTCCTGAGAACACTGGAGAATATGAAGGTCTCTCCAAACACCATTATATTGGGTGACTTCAACTACCCAAACATTGACTGGGAATACTACTCAAGCCCCAACACCCTCACCCAACGGTTGCTAGAATTTATAAACTCAAATGCTATGGCACAACTGGTCACCACACTCACAAGAGGGGAAAACATATTGGACCTGATAATCACCAACATGGGACTCTATGTTCCACACCAGAGGTATACCCCTCATTGGTAAGGTCAGACCATACATTTATCTCACTGGACATCCATATCCCGTCCCCACACCCAACCTAGGTAATCTTGGAGAAGAACTTCTCAAAAGCAAACGTCACACTTCTCAAAACCAAGGTGGTATCCTTCAAAGACCCTGGGACAGTGGTAAATACGTCTCAGACCACAGAATCCTTTACAAACGCATTCTATGGACACCTACTGGAATGCATGGATCATGCTATCCCAAATAAAGACAAGACTCACTCCTCCAAAGGCAGGGGACCTGTCTGGTGGACCCTGGCCATAGATAAGCTATACAACAAAAAGAGGAGGCTACTACATGATAGAGCACAATCCCAAAAAGGGAAGGCATCTCTGATCAGTACTAGCAAGAAGCTACGATCACTCATGAATTAATCTAAGGCCCACTTCGAAAGGAAAATTGCACCAGACACTAAGGACAATCACAAGGCCTTCTTTAGTTATGTCAGGAACCTGGGTGGCAACTCCCAGATATGCTGTGAGTTAGTGCAAAATGACAAAACATACACTGAACCCACAGACATTGCCAGCATCCTGGCAAACAGGTTCAATGCAAATGTCTCCCCCCCCATCCCCCCTAAAGAGCAAATGTCCATCCCAACAGAGTGTAGCCTCCCTGACATCACAGATGAACAGGTGAGAGCTGCCCTCTCCAAAGCAGACAACACAGCATCAATGGGACTGGACGGTGTCCCGGCCTGCGTCTTACACAAGCTTCATGAAGAACTTAACCCTCACATTAAGTCACTGTTCAGTATCAGACTTACTACAGGATATGTACACAAGGAATGGCGTACAGCAACAGTGGTCCCGCTCCACAAAGGTGGTGCCACAATGGACCCCGGACACTATCGCCCTATAAACCTAACTAGCCTGGTCTGCAAAGCTATGGAGCGTATCATCATGGAACTCATACACAAAGACATCGGGAACCTACAGGCACTGGATCCTGCCCAATTCGGCTTTGTTGAGGGCAGATCTTGCCTCTTGAACCTGGTCGACTTCTTTAAACAGTTACCAAGTCCATAGACATAGGAAAGGTAGTCCACACAGCCTACCTAGACCTCGCAAAATGCTTCGACACAATACCCCACTCAGGCATCATAAATAAGCTCACCAGCTTAGATATCAACACATATGTCACAAGATGGATTGCAAACTGGATCAGGGATAGCACCCACATGGTCAGTATTGCAAGTGCCATGTCTGACTCTACACCAGTTACAAATGGCATCCCACAAGGCTTAGTCCTGGGACCTCTCTTGTTCAGTATATATTTCTCTGACGTACAGGCTAACACAGGAGGACTATGGCTGACCAAGTTCGCAGATGACTGCAAACTGGGTACCATAATCAACTCTCCAGCTGGCACAAGCATCCTCCAAAAGGGTCTCACAGAGATGGATAACTGGTGCCAGAGCCATGGCCTACAGCTGAATGCCATTAAATGCATAGTCATCCCCTTTGGGAATAACAAAGTGCCCACACATTACCACATAGGTGGCAATCCATTAAGTACAGAAGAAGTTGTTAGGGATTTGGGGACCCGAGTAGATAGTAATCTCGCCTTTGACAATCACGTTGCCAAAGTGGTTAGCCAGACCTTCTATATAGCCCACCTTATCCCAAAAAGTTCCACATCTACATCGAGTGAGGTCATTGTGCCCCTATACTCATCAGGCCCATAATTGGATACAATGCCCCATTTGGGATGTACCTTACCCAACACCTGCAGCAACTGTAATGGCCACAAAAGTACCTCACCAAGTGGATCTAGGGACTCACACAGATGCCCTGCCCAGTTCGGCTAAAGTAACTCCAGCTCTACTCAGTTGCTTACCGCCTACTCGGATGCGATCTGTGCCTGATGTTTAAAGCCATGTGGACATGCTCCACCTCAGGATATCCGAATCCCTTAGAGCTACACGCTCCAGGGACTTAAACCTCAGCACAGATATTAATAGGACATGCTGGAGGGATAGATTCATATCCCATTGGCTCCCCTCACTCTGGAATGAGATCCCAGTCCCGCATAGGCAGAGTCCCTCACTGACCTTCTACAGGAGAAATCTTGACGAGTGGATGGGTGATCGTATATTTATCCCTGGGATCTCTTCTGGGTCCCTGCTAGACAGATGCACAATAAACTAACCGTAAAAGGGCTATCTTGTGTGACCAACTATTCACAGGCACAGTCTACTAATCTAACAGGGTTGCGAAAGCCAAACACACTCTGGTTAGGCTTATAAATGCCCTAGGGCAGATAGCCTAGTATCAACCTATGAACCTATGATAATGTTTGAAGTGCACATTGTTTAATGATTATACTGATTGCAGGTTTTTTATCATCTTTGCTTTCCCACTTTCTATGAACAACCTAAGTATCTGTAGTACATATTTGATTATGACAGGGTTCCAATATATTATATATGTGTCTGTTGTCATATAACTGTATGCACAAGGCAGACTGGTGAATAGTGAGAGGTTCCTGGGTTAACACATGCAACTGCCGGATATGTATGGCCCACTGCTGTACTCAGACATGGCCTAAGTGTGTGAGCATGCCCAGTTTGGCCTTTCAGTGTTTTGTTGCCTCACATTTGTCTCATTTATTCAAGTGTGTGAGCATGCCCAGTGTGACCTTTCAGTATGTTGCTGTCTGGAGTCCACTACATTTCTTAATGTGTGTGAACATGACCAATATTAACATTTATACTATATGTGTGTTGAAAATCAGGTTCTATTTTTACTGCAGGGCTCACCTTTGTGTCATAACTCGACAGGGATTTTGCTGTGCCTGCAGGGTTTCCATGAGATACTTTGCATAGACTTATCAACATTTCTTCATACAGGCTGATGAGAGAAATACTGTCATGGTTTAGTGGTTCAGTACTATGACTATAGTGCACAGTATCCTGGGTTCGAGGCCTATCACTGCTTTATATTTTCATACTGGGCAGACCAGACTGCTTAAGGGCCAGTAGAGCAAATATGAGCATGTTTACCTGCTTTTGCTCAACTATGCCCAACTTTGACCAAGCTTGTCCAACATTGCTCACCATTAACCAACATTGCTGAACATTGCCCAATATTGCTCAACATTGACCAAAGTTGTGCTAGTTAGTGTGTGCAATTTTGTTGACATATACTACATAGTGGTAAAAGCTGTTTAGCACTGCTTTATATTGCTTAACACATGGCAATCATGCCTCAGGTGGTGCTGCAGGGCTGCCTATGTCGGATGCACATACTACACTCCCTATACATGTTTGAAAACAGGTAGTGTCAAGTTAGGCATCCCTTTTACTATATGTGCGAGTCAGAGAGAGGTATCATTTCCAGGGTTCCTACTGAGCCAGCGTATGTGCTATGTGTTGCCTCTTTGCCAAGGCCAAAGCATACTGGGCATGCCTCCTTCTGCCTACTGGGGCAGGCTCAGGTTGTTCCTCCTCCGAGTCACGCTTTGCCTGTGATGGCCTTGGCAATGGTGGGGGGCTGTTTGGCCTGGGCCTATGGTGCTCCTGCTGCAGCTGTTTTCGCAGGATCATATTATGTAGCATAGCACATACCATGACAATTTGGGTACATGTAGTTGGTGAGTACTGCAAAGCTCCACCAGATGTGTCCAGGCACCGGAACCGTGACTTGAGCAGCCCAAACACCCGCTTGATTATATTTCGTGTTTGTGCGTGTGCCTCATTATGGCGTTCCTGTTCAGGTGTGTGTGCGTTTCTGATGGGTGTCATCAGCCACGGCTCCAGTGCATAGCCAGCATCCCCCACTAGGTGACCATGAGGGATGTCCCCACTGGCAAATGTCTGGTACAGCTGTGTCAGATGCCAGATATGGGAATCATGGTAGCTTCCAGGGCAGCCAGCACACACATTCAGTATTATGCCCTGGGCATCACACATGACCTGGCAGTTGATGGGGGGGAAGCCCTTGCGGTTAAAGTAGACTCTACCCCGCTCACTGGCTGGTGCTTTGCATATGTGCATGCAGTCTTTTGCACCCACTACCTCAGGGTATTCTGCTATTTGCTGAAAGAGACGCATATTGCTGGCCAATACCTCACGGGAATTGGGGAAATATACATGATCACCGACATGTGCTGACATGGCATCCAGGAACTGGTGCAGTACCGTGGATGCTGATGCCTGTGATATCCCCATCATATCACCAGTTGGTCTCTGGAAGTTACCTGTTGCTAATATTCTTAGGCCAACACATACCTTGGTTTCCACTGGGATGGGTTCCCCTCTGTTGGTTCTGTGTGTGAGGCGTGACCTGCACAGCTCAACAATTTGCTGCATGTGGTCTCTGTCCACTCTATAGCGCTCCACTATCTCCAGCTCATGTAGCCCCTGATAGGTTACCCTGGGCCTGTACACTCTTCTCCGTCTCCTCACTGTGGGTTGTCCAGCAGCATTCACATTGTCACCATCCTCAGCATGTTGCATATGTCGCCGTATAATAGCAATGGCAGCCCCTAACATTTTTTGTCTCAGTAAAGCTTTTTAAGTTTTCACTTCTCTTAGTTTACTGCAGTGTTGCAGTGTCTCTGAGGAAAACATGGTGGAAAGTTGTTTGCAGACTTTTAAGTGCTGGGCTGGGCTAGTGTACTGCCTGTGTAATTGCCTGATTCTGATTGTTTTCACCTGCTAGTTCTGCTAGTACTCCCTGGTTAACTTCCTACCATTTGTTGTGCTTCCTTTTCCCTTTCTGTTTCCTCAGGGAGCAGCGCCACGCACACAAGCTAAACATGCTCACACCAGCTCACAAGCGTGCACACATGCTTACACAGACTAAAACTTGCTTATTCTTGCTAAAGCGTGCGCACACAGGTGCATACATGCTTACACGCATTTCAACAACCTTAGACATGCTTACTCCAGCTTAAACGCGCGCACACAGCCACACACGCGCACACACAGTCTTACTCAGATATACAGGTGTACACCCACGTGCAAACACGTTGCAAGCACTTCAGCAAGAAACTTTAGTGTTATCCATGGCATACACCTTCAATTTCTTGCCTTTAGCTAGGGTACCTGTTGACACACCTCTTCCAGTGATGAGTAACTGACAGCAAACACATGCCACTCTGCTCCAATGAGCTTCACTTCTTTCATACATACCCCCCTCATGATGTCACCTATCTTCTACTCTGATACTCCCCTTATCCTACTCCTACACTCCACTGACTGTGCTCATTTGCTATGTAAACTTGGGATTCACTATCCTTACCCTCATTTGCATAGGATTGCCTACTATTGCTTGGTTACATCTCTTAGACTGAGCTTTCCCCGTTAGCAACCTCTACTCAGTAGCCATGTTGTCTTCAGCCTGCCATTCCCTTGCATTGTAAATTAAGAATTACAATAAAATCCATATTTGTGGATTTTAATTATTGGTTTTCTGGTTTTTAGAGCGCAGCACGTTTGCGCGGCGCTGCGCTACGCTTAAACTTCGGAGATCGGGATAAAAAAATATATTTTATTTTTATTTTGCATTGGTGAACATTGCCAATGGCTGTATTTTTGGCCATTGGCATGCTTCCTCAACTGGATGCATCCGTTTTGCTATTTGCAGAACACTACTCAGTTGTCAACTGAGTACATTTCTGCAAATAACACTACTCTTACTCAGACAGGTTCGGGTTTCCTGGATCGCAAATTTACCTCATTTGCATAGCTTTCACCAGCAATTAAGGTAATTTGCATATCCTAGCCCTGTCCGTGTAAGAGTCGTATTAGGAGCTCTCTTGCATGCCCCTACCGGCTGTTCCTGGATTGCTCGGCGGACATGTTGGCTGCATGGAGTCTTACTCTACTCTTAGACTCTGTGTAAGCCTTCATGAATCCGGCCCTGTATGTTTTACTGTGCACATTAAGAAATGGATACATTGGCCCAAAATCTGGAGTGATGTGTGTGCTTTTTTTTCTTTTTTTTTTTTTTTTTATTCCTGGAGAAATGCTATTCAGAAGTGAAGAGACATATAAGTGAACAGTTTTAGTGGCACATGAGGCTGTGATTTTTTTTATGTCTATTGTCATGCAAAGCTGACAAAACAGTTGAATTTACCCAAGCTGGAAATGTGAGACTGTAGCCCACTGAAGGAGGGGAGATGGGAGGAGTAACTTGGCCAGGAACTGAAACTTGCAAAACTGCTCCTTGTGAAAAGTCTTTTTTATCTCAGTAATTTGTTGACACTTTTGCAAGTTTCTTTCAGAGAATGTGTAGTACATCAATAGGAACATTTGTAAAACTCAGCACATACCAGTCAATGACACATGAGCTGAAGACTCTCAAACTTGGCATTTTTTTCAGGTGGTCCATTCTAAGTGAATGGAAGTCTAATCTGACAACTAATGGTAGGGCTATTTGTTCTCACAGTCTGTGCATTGAGATTTAAATTTCCAAAGGAATCACAATGTCTGCCCCCACGAGGGCAGACAAGAGTAAAAACAAAATAAAATTAGGAATGAGCACTTATTTTGCTGTAGGCAGCTTTAGGAGTTGCAGTAAATCATGGCAAGATAAAAAGTATATGTTTTTTCATTGTTTGCCTATAGTGGTCCTTTAACCTATCCCATTTGGTTAGAGACTGGCCTTACTCACCCCATGGCTGATAATTATAGATTACCCCTGATGAGAATAACCAGGCTCATACCAAAGATAATTTGAGGGGATCAATGCATGGGATAAAACATTTAGAAGTTTATAAAGGAGCTAAAATCATTTCTAAGCCTAATAAACTAGAATGGAACATTTGTAATCAATAAAATCAGTGTTCTCCCTTTTTTACAAACTGTTGAAAAGACTCAAGTGTCTTAACAGTGGAAATAGCAAGAACAAAACATTTGCAACAAAAATGAGAAAGTGCTGACATGTGAGGTTTTTGTACATTATGGCTACAGATTTCTGCTTTGGCTTGTGATTTATTTACATGTGACACTGGAGTGATGGTTTAATAAACCACACCCCCTGTAGAGGAGCACCCTGCTGTGTATGCATCCACAACTCTTGCATCTGCTATAAAGAGTATTCACTTGAAAGGACAGACACATTCTTTTTGATTTTTGGAGTTAAGAAGCTTCATCATTACTTACAAGGAAGGAAATTCAGTCTGCTAACAGATCACAAATAATTGCCCACATTGTTTAGAGAAGATATACAAGGTTGTCATCTACCCCTCTTTTCACAGGACAGTCCTTACCTGGGCAGCTGTATATTATGAAAACAGAATGGAAATTAGTACATGATCTCTGATTTTAGGGCAAGAAATATTTTTTGGCTTTCCATTACTTTGCAGGAAGCTTTGATTCTGTAGTTGAAGAAGCTTGGTATGATATGAAATAATAAAAAATTCACAGTATTGGCTCCTTATTTTGTTTAAAGGTTCATGCTTTGCTATCAATCTACAGACTATTACAAGCCTAGACAATATCCAGAGGTCGGAATTAAATCCTGTATCTAGTATCTGTGGGTTAAAGACCTTAACTATTATGGCAAACCATCCCCCTAACATTATAATGTCTAAATACTAGACAACCAGTCTTCAGACCATTACGTTCTTAGAAAAAGCAGACAGTGAGAATCAAACCCTGTACTCCATGTGAGGAAAACACCTTAACCATTTTGCTAACCACCAACAAAGGGAGTCAAAAAAGTGAAATCAAGTTATTTGCATTGAATGTATGTATTATTTGTTCATTAAAAACTCATTTTTTTACAGAAATATCCCACTTTGGGCATCTAAAAAAATGGATTCCTAGACACAAAAGCCTTTGTACTATAGATACTACTGACTGATTGATGGGAAATTACTCTGTTTACTACTGCCACATACAGTTTCATTCCTGAAAAGCAAATGGCAGTGCTGACCTTCTCAAACTCCTTTGCCTGAAACTATCAATAAAGGAAGAGAGGCAGTGTAAGAGAACATGCTTACATTACTAGTTTATCCTTTTAGGAAAACTCCAATAAATGCAGAGCAGGTATTCCAAGTGAAATGCCCTGTCAAAGAGCTCGCAACGAGTCTTGAAGTCTCTTACAGAAGATTGACCCACTAAGGTGGATGACAGTCTAAATGTGTTTAGTATCTGAAAATATAAACTGTCCAGGGAATGTGGATGCATCCCCAGGTCATTATAACTGGGAAAAGTGATTTTGAAATTAGCTAATTCTGGGTATCCAAAAGTGCTGAAAATGAAAACTTTATGATGTTAATATGTCTGGTAGCGTAAACTAGAAAGGTGATGAACATATGTGTAAAAAGTGAACTCCGTCTGCCAGAACAAACAATAACATAATGGTCCCATTACATACTTAAAGGCACCCTGATGAGTGTTGAAAAATCAGACATACTGATGATTTAGCAGGCACTTTCATGAGTAACATGTTTATGAGTGTGATAGATGCATATTCAAACTAGATAAAAGTGTGTAGAAGACAAATATCACTTACTAAGTCACTCAAGAGGGGCAACTGCCCTGGGTGCAAAGTGTTAGGAGTATGATCAGTCAGTCCTGAGCTCTTTTAAAAGATTTGCAGTCAAGCCTGAGCACTGTATAACCCCCTGTGTGCTCTAAACATTAGCAACTGCTTGTTACATTGTAGCAAGCAATTGTCTACAGTTTTTTTTTTTTTAAACTAAAACCTCAGTGCTGTATCACTACGTTCAGGCAGGGTATAAACTGTAGCAACTGTTGGTTACATTTATTACAAGCAAATTGCTACAGTTTAAAAAGAAGATTCTTTTTAAATTAAAACATGAGAGCTGTAGTGCTTCATACAAGCAGGGTATAAATTGTAGCAACTGATTGCCACAGTTGTAGCAAGCAGTTTACTACAGTTTAAAAAGAAGATTTTTTTTTTTTAAGTAAAACATGAGTACCATAGCAATCTGTCCAGGCAGGGTATAAACTGTAGCAACTGTTTGCTTCATTTTAAAATAAGACATCATTTTAATAAAATAAGCTGAAGGAGGGTTGGGGACAGGACACAGAAACAGGACTTGAATGGTTGGGGCAGGAAGGAAGGGGGCCATGTCTTGTGCGTCTGGCCCCCTGGCTGGGGTACCCATAAAAGGAATGTTCATTTTTTTTTAACATTAATGGAAGAGCTGGGGGGGGGGCAGAGATCTAACTGGCAACTGTTGTGATTTTTTTTTGGTCTTCACTTGAAGAGTTGAGGGTGTGGGACACTGGTTGAACCAGCTTTGCTTCTGCATCTATGTGGACTTTAAAAACAAAATATATTTGTTTTTGGTTATACTACCACACTCAGAGCAGGATTATGGTCAAATAGGGCTCTAGGTAATTGTTCACTCCCCCACCCCCCACAGACATTCACGTGTCCCATTACTTAGCTGTTCAAACCTGTCACTGTGCAGACTATTTTCATCTTTACTTCTACAATGATTACGGATAACTAGATTTAATTTAAAACTTTAGTTCAAATTTTATAGCACAAATACTGATAGCCATTTGCTAAACAAAACAATACAGTCTCACAATGAAAACAGACTTAACATAAACAGTAAGCTTCTCTGCCCTTGAAACTCACATTCATTGAAACCCACACCAATGGAAAATATGTCTGGACAGCGGCAGATAAAGTTTACCTTTGGGCTGCTTGCAAACTATGGGCCCCCTGCACACATTTTTAGGACAATGCATAAATGCATGTGATCTTTGATTCACCTTCCAGATTGTATTAAATTATATTCCTTATTTAATACAGTACCAGTTCTTAGAGTGGGCTTTAAATTTGTAGTTTTAAATATTTTTTCAGTAATAAAAAAAGAAAAAGTATGAACCAGTAATGACAAAACTATCCATTTCAGAACATTTTCAACTATAAAGCACACACCCATTAAAGCCCCCACCCCTTAAATCCTGACTAACTCTACTTCTTGAATATATTCTAATACCTATTCAGTTATCTACCATACTGTTTTCTTTAGTTTCATTCTATACCAAATTAACACTATCCTACAAAATGTCCTGTAATAACCTAGCTCTTCTTTAGGCAAAAGTTTTATATAATGTCAGCCTTTTTAATTATTTTCTTGTATCACTCTGTTAACTTTAGTTTGTAATAATTGTAATTAATTGACATTTTGTTCTACATTATCTAATTGTTAAATGTTTATCTATATTCATGTTTATTGTGGAGCTTTTCTCCCTGAGCCTCGACTGAAAATGGACTCTTACTAGCCCAGTGGACTATACCAGTAAAGAAATGCCAATAAATAAATAACTAAGACTGCTGTCATTATAATCCAGCAATATCAGTGAATATACACAATCTCAAAGTTATCTGAATAATTCCACTTTAAAGAGGACTGTAACTAATAGAGGTTGCTGCTGGCAAACAACTTTGCATCATAGCTCTCAACCTCTCAGAGCAAGAAATCTGGATAAATCCATAAATAAAAGTGGGACAATGGCCCAAAAATAGGGACATTTTTTTTAAATATTGCTCTTACAAATGTAGAAAGTTGATAGAATAACAGGTTTTACATTAGCATGAATTTTCTGAAGGTTAAGTCTGAAACTCAAATGTCTGTCATTATTTTCTAACTTCAGTCTTTAATTATTTGCCACTAATTTGCCAGAAAACTACAATTTTATGAAAACTGGACCAAAAATATGAGGCAAACATCTGGACATTCTGTGAAAATCTGTACAGTTGAGAGGTATGCTTTGCATTTCAAGGTTTCATCGATGAATTCTGTCCCTGCTGCCCTTAAAGAATAAATTGGCTATATTATATTTAAAAAATCAAAAAACGGTGAGCTAGTGATATGCAACAGGGAATGACTGGCAAACTGACAACAGGTTCATAGTTACCAGACATCTCATCCTAAGGAGGACACACTCAGGAGTGTAGTACCCCACCTCCCCTTATGCTGTATGATAGTGTCAGCAATCAAACTACCTGGTGTGGGAAGAGAACTTGCAATCTTCTACACAAAAAAACTAGTGTGCACCACTGACATTGAACAACACAGCTGTGAAAGTGTATGACAGACTGTAATCCTTATTGATTTTCAAAAACTAAAAAAAAAGAAGTAAAGTTAAAGGAGATCTGGCTGTTGGTGTGGAGGTTTAAGGCACTTGTCTGACCTTAGTTATTAAGGTTCAGGGTTTGATTCTGTGCAAAGTCACTTAACTAGACATTGTCTGTCACTGGGCATTTCACACATACACAGATCTGTGCTTGCTTCCATAATCTCTCAAATCCATAGTTGCTGTGTATATCCCCATGAATATTTCCATCTTCGTCTTAAATCTCTTGTGGTTTAGGATGCTGTCTTTGTCCTAATACTGAGGTTTCTGGGGCTTAAAGAAGTTCTGCTGTGTTTTCCCCCACTAGGTCCTAATGAGTTTAGTGTAGCAAACCCCCCACCCAGCCAACATGGACCCTAGGCAGATGCCTTGGTTGCCTAGTGCTGGATCTAGCTCTGACCACACAACTCTAAATTGTACCACTGATCAAATACCATGTTTGCACATAGATGTGAACATACATGACTTGTTCAAACAGATGCTGCTGTGATTGTTTGCAAGAAGCAATTAAAAAAAGAAGAAGAAGAAAATTGTTTGCCCTGGCAAACCTGAAATCAACAGATTCTTTGCTGTTTCTGATGCAGCTTACCCTCAATGTACCCATGTAGAAAGACTCTTGGTCTCAAGGTTATGCAACTGGTCCAGTATCCTTTGAAGTGGGAAAACAAAACAGTGGAAATATAGGGTGACAACATGGTGATCAGCTAAAGTCAAGGGTCTCTATGAGACCATCAGAGACAAAGATAGTTAGTTTACTCACTGATATGCTGACCCTGAATGCGGAGAGTTGGTCACATATTACTGAGCAAATCACTTGTCAGGGTATACCAGAGACCACGTCTCAAGTTGTGCCAGAGACCAGTTTTGGATCTGAGGGTTAAGAGTGACACAGATACTTCCCATGAAGTACTTTGTGCACATATGATTCATTGATCCCCATAGCATCTTGATGTTTCACATGGAGTCCAGATGGGTTAACTAAAAGGGAATGCTTTCAGATGAATCTCTAGTTAACTATGTGTGCTTTAAATTTTTTTTATTGTATGTAAATATGTTCTGTATCTAATAAAAATTAAAAAGGTGTGATATCCTGAGTTATTTTTATGATTTGTGGTTTCTATTGTTACTAGAGAATTTTGAGTTACGTATATGTGTGTGGTCTGTATGAGCAGGCGGAATATAACATGGCTTTAAGAAAGAAATAGGTCTCCTTATTTCTCACTAAGACATTACAGTTAGAACAGTAGGAGTCATGGGGTAGGTCTGCTGGAAAACATGGCAGTGAATGCAGATGCCCAAGCAGAAACAGTCCACTAGCATCAGTATGCTTCAAAGGGAAACTGATGTATGATTCCTTGTAGCTACAATAAACAAAAGTGTCTTTCTTAGGACACATAATTCTGCAGTAATAAATCAGGTATGGAATTAATTGAGTTGGGACTGAGTTTAGAGACAGGAAATGCTCAATATATCTTTTGACCCCTAACTAAATATGCTAGCTCAGAAATCTCCATATCTTGAACAAGTTATATTTTGTTGACATGAGGTGTAGTCCATTTTAGGGTTTTGAGTCTTGAGATGGTGCACACAGTATAGCCTGCTTACAGATACTATGACTCGCGTTTATATCACGTTATCGAAAGATGAAAATAGCGAATGCTATTTAATTGGCCCCAAAACATCTAAACATGAAAATATCGAACATTCAGAACAGCAAATTTTTTCCCATGGAAAAAATTTGCTGCTCTGAAACACATACACACAACACAAGCACATCAAACAAACAAGAACCGCACACATACACTTAAATTACTACATCTAATGCTACACTAAACTAAACATACACTACTATCTACCCACTTACCTTAACCCAAACCCTAACCCTAAGGTCCGTCACTATCACATACTCACCTAACCCGCGCCCTAACCCTAACTCACTTAAACCGCCCCTAACCCTAAAGTCTGTGACAATTGCACACACGCCTAACCTGCGCCCTAACCCTAACTCACTTAACCTGCCCCTAACCCTAACGTACAAACAATTGCACACTTACCTGAACCCAACCCGTAACTTTCCACCACAGCGCTAAGAATAGCGAAGCCACAGAAACGGCCAACCAAATTCTTTCCCGAGGAAAGAATTCACTGTTCTGCAGCTTCACTATTCTTAGCATTCGCTGAATAGTGTTCGATATCAGAACATTCAAAGTTTTAATACTTCGATGTTCTGATATAGACCCTATGACTCACACAAACAATACCCTTCACTTCTGTCTGGTATGATGCAGGCTTGCTTGTTCTGTCTGTAGAACATAGTAAGGTGAATTTTTACTCAGAGCAAGACCCTCTACAATCATTTTTATTCAGCTGTTGATGTCCTTGCCGTTTTTAGGCCCTCTCCTTTTCTTTATGTCATTTCCCTTTTGCCCCCTTAATTAGTTACATTAGTTACATTAGGGTTAGCCCCCTAACCGTAATGCTGCCCCTTCCCTCAACCCTAACCCTACACTTTACCTTCATAAAAACCTTCCCATAACACTGCCACTACACAAGACACATTTGGACAGACAAATGTTCACAAACACACACAAACAACACTATATCTATCCCCTAACCTAACCCTGACAGTAACTATAAAATACACAAACTTGTACACAAACAAACAAAACCCATCCTTCACTCATCCTCGACCCTAACTCTCTCACACACACACACACACACACACACACACACACACACACACACACACACACACACACACACACACACACACACACACACAAAAACACTCTCACCCCTCTGACCCCACTGGCCTGTCTTGCTATTACACACTATCACCATTTCCATTTTCCACCACTCAGTTGTCTGCACCATTGACATTAAACCCACACCCTCTGCATTTGTTAAAGAAAAGGCATTCAACAAAATGCGGGAGACCCATATGAGTGACAGACAAGTTGCCAAACACAACTTGTCAAACCCAAAAAGAAGCTGACATAGTTATTGAAAACCAGCAATTTAAATGTGCCAGCTTTGTTTATGTGATTGACGTACAGTGGGGATAAGGGAATTTGTCCTTTCCCCACTGGAGTGCAATCTCGAGTCTGGCATATATAATTAGCAGGAGGTGTTAACTTTGTTCTTAGCCATTGTACTAGGGCATAGTAACACCACACTAAGCTGGGAGTGTCAGGCTTGCTGGAAATTACAAGACTAGTGATACTGGTTGTCTCACAGGTGTGTGGTTCCTCTTTTTGTTGTACACAATAACACAAAACAGCACTTTTGTCTTTTTTTTTTTTAATTTCTTGCTATCAAAGTCTCCCATGCCCCACATATATAGGCAGACTGCTTTGAATATGTACAGTATACAACTCTAAAATTGCATCTTAGAAAAAGAACACATTTCTAGAAATTGTGATTTTGACAAATTGCCACTTGTTCAGTCGTGTTTCGAGACAACCACCACTTGGCTAAAACAAGCTTGAATAATGGAGTGACTGGCAAGAAATACTTTTAATGCCATACCTTTTAATTGCTATAGGTTCATAGGTGTTTACCAGGCTAACAACCACAAGGGCCTTTTTAAGCTAGCCATGCATCCCAAATCTGTGACAAGTTCTGGTACCCTTAATAAGTGTAAGCAGGGGCTTGAGAGATGAAACATTTACAAGCTAGGGCCTGGGAGATGAACCATTTATAGGCTGCCAGTGTCCATTAGAGACATAAGTTTCAAGCCAGGGATGGATTTCCTGTTCCCCATCCGATTGTCCAAGTTACACTTGAATTGGGTTAGGGAGGTACTCTGCTTCACATGGATGCAGACCATGTGGCATAGATGGGGTGGTCTCTGGGATACATACCTGTGTCTCCAGCAGGTCCTATTTATATCACACGCTAGGTTTAAGTCTTTAAAACAGGTAAATATGGTGTTGTTTGTCTTGTGGACATGTGGGAGATCCATCAGGGTGGGGGGGTCTGATAATGCCTTGTATGCCAAGCATAGATCTCCCTCAACAGCCTGTAGGAGACAGAATACAGGGATAGGGCCTTGAGGCAGTCTGCATAGGACATGTTACTTATGCCCAGTATTCTTTTTGTGAGGAACCTCTGTGGATGTTCCAGTTGTTGGATATGCCTGGTTAGGTACATAGCAAAGGGGGCATTGTACTCAATGATAGGTTTCGTGAGTGCCAAACACAATGGAACAATAATATGTTGCACAACATAGAATGATTTCCTTACTATCCTCACTACTGTAGACACATGATGATCAAAGGCTAGATTACTGTCTGTGTGTGTCTCCAAGTTCCTGACTACTGGGTCAACTCTTCACGGGGTGTTATCAATATGATAGTTAACCAGGAGTGGATGACTTCCCAAAGGATACTATTATGCATTTCTTGGCATTTAGTTTTAGAACATGGCTCTGACACCAGTTATTTGACTGTGTTGGCCCTTCCTGGAGAACATTTATGTTGGTGGGGGATTCTATGACTGCTCCTAATCATTTTCATATTTAGTCAGCCAGAGGCCATTGACATTGACCTAGACTTCAGAGAAGTAAATGCCAAAACTAGCACTCCTAGGACCGATCCCTGAGGGACTCTGCTTGTGACTAACCTCTTTATAGAGGTGAACTCCCAATTCTAACTTTCTGGGTCCTGTCTGTGAGCCAGCTGGCTATCCACTGGATTGCATAAGGGGTTATACCTAACGACTTGAGTTTGTCAGCAATGCCAGAGTGCGGTGTAGTGTAAAATGCCTTGGCCAGGTCAAGGTAGGCAGTGTGAACCGTTTTGCTCTCATTCGGTGTTTTGGTGACCTTCTCAAAGAAGTCCACCAGACTGAGTAGGCATGACCTGCCCTTGATGAAACCAGACTGGGTTGGGTCCAGTGTCTGGATGTTTCTTATGTTGCTAATGATCATTTCCATGATAATTCTTTCCATAGCTTTGCATATGAGACTAGAGAGACTTAGGCATATCACTGTAATTTTGCTAACAGATTTGGCTGTGCCACATCTAGGCTTGCTGATTTTCTTCATAAAGTTGAACTATTTCACAGGTATACACCTTATGAAATAATAAGTCTGCACTGAAATTCCTCATCGCTAACTATACGGGGGTCTCATCGATGAAGAGCTCTCATTCTAAAAAATAAGAAAATGCTCCTTTTTCTGACTTTCTGATATGATTTTCAAAGAGCATTGCTAGGATTTTTAATGATTAGGGATTGAGAAATAAGCTTGGTCCTTACCTGTCAGCATAATCAGTTGCAAATACCATACAGAGAAGGTAAAGTGGGAAGCTGGAATGTACCAGAAGGACAAAACTGTGCAAATGGACTGTTTAACAGAATCAAAGCTCATGACAGATCATATAAGGAAAACAAATAGAATTAATGATCAAACCATGCTTTCCATGGCATCTTGGACTACGCAAGCTGTTCTAATTGTTATTAGTGTAATAGGCAGGCAGTCATTAATTTAATAATAGCAGGAGAAGAAATATGATTTTGCATAAAATTGAATTCTGTTGCCTAGAGGCAAGGAGCTTACATTCACAGTGTACTACAACTAAGAAAAAAATGCACTACATGTAGACTGCTAAAGTTCAGCTCTTGGGAGCAGGAAATGGAATTACTGCTGACCGCTTCCCTTGAAAGTATTTAAATGCTAATTATCTGCAGATGAACTTAAGATCAAACGTTTAAAGCATTATACAGTCTTTCTGAAGCTGCCAAAGAGATTGGCTTCATACAGACATGAAAGATGTGAAAACAGAAAAATATATATTTGCTGACCTAGTAAGATGTATCAGCAGAGAAAAAAAATGATCCATATATGTCATGGTGGATGGGTGTCTGGAAATGAATACTGATTGCATTACAAAATCAAGAAATACGCTTATTCCCACATGTATATTAAGGAAGAAATGCTAACTATAAAGGAAAATTAAATGTGAAAAAGACACAATATCTTTTAAATGTCTATATAAGACATATAGGTAGGGAGTGAAAAATAGTTTTTTTGTCTCACAGTAGCCAATTTTAGGAGATAAGCAGCCATGTACCAGGTGGGGTGATTCACAGACACACTGAGCACAACTGTGGAAAGTCGAGAAATACTGCAGCCTGTATAATATGTAAATGGTGGTATAATGATATGTAAATGAGAAACAGTGTTGAAATGAAGGCAATGGCAGATGCAAATGAGGGTAAACAATGTGGCAGAGCAATTCTAGCTTGTATATATTCCATGCAAAGAGATACTGCCACCAGTGCTGTTGACTAGAAGAAAGTCTTGGAGTTATTGGAGACAAACCACAAAAACATGTACGGACTAGTGGCTGAATAACTGAAAAAAAAAAAAAAATATATATATATATATATATATATATATATATATATATATATATATATATATATATATATATATATATATATATATATATATATATATATATGGATATAGGTATGCAGGAGGTTGTTGTCTCAGACAGTAGTCACAGAGGTGCACATCATGAACTCATCTGTGTCTAACATTCAATGTTATCCACAACACAGAAATAGTGGGCTGCTACCATGTGGATAAAGGTACTGATGAGATGTGCCACTCTCATAAGCAGACCTGTGGAATATACAGAGTACCTATTACACCAAGGTATGTATGACTTTGAGAATACTAACTAGAAGGAGCTTTCAGTGACCAACAGGAGACACAGTGGGTATATTCAAGGAACCTGCCACGTGGATACTCCACCAGTTCCTTGATGTTATGCTGTAGCATGTGGTGGAGCATACATGGTTTCCACATACTACAGAGGAGACATGAAGCACCATGCAGGCATTTTATTACATAGCTCAGTTCCCTAAGGTACTAGGGGTCTTAGACTATATCCAAATTGTCATAAAGGCACCACCTAGGGAGCAGGAATAATCTTATATTAACTGGAAGGGGATACACTCTATCAGCTGCCAGGTGGTACACAATGCACAGGGTATAATATACAATGTCACAGCAAGCCATGACTCCCACATCTGGTAAATGTGCAACTTATACCAGCAGTTTGTGTGGGGTGATTTTCCACAGGGCTGATGCCAGACATGCCCTAGAGCCATGGCTCATAATGCCAATTAGAAACCAGCAAATCATTGTACAAAATGTCTACAACAACACCCTGCCACAGGCCTGAGTCATTGCTGCTATGACCGTTTGGATGTGTCTGATGGTGTGCTATAACATGACCATACAAAATGCAGTAAATTCCTGGCAGTGCTTGTAGTGTTACACAACATGTTCATACACAGACAATTATGGCAGAGCACAGACATTCAGGAGAAGGAAGTCCAAGAGACAGCTGTTCAGGATGTGCCTAATGAGGAGACTGTGGAGGAGGTGCACAGTACACCATGAAACTGGCTAAGAAAAAGCCAAAAATTATATAAATGATGCATTCAAAACTACACCCAGACTATGCTATACTATGCATAGGCTGGCTGCACTGTGCACAAGACAATGTTAACCAGATAACAGAGTACTGAGTGCAGGGCAGTGTTCTTCATATGTAGGTGGGAAGGGCCGGAAAGGCCAAAGTAACAAGTTTCAACAACAGGTAGTATGTGTATGTGAGGGGACTGGATTCAGGATTATCAGTATGCATGTGTGTATGTGTGTTAGGCATGAATGGATAATGGAGGAGAGCTGAGTAGACTGGTCATTGAGGGATGGTGTCTCCAGTACCATGTTAGTCTATGGCAGTGGGTGCTGTATTTGCTTGTGACTGCATGTGTTTTGACACAACTCCAGCAGATGATGCAGCACTGTGCTGGGGTCTGACACACAGATCCTGGGCACTAGTAGGAGATTTTTGTCCCTGTGCATGGAAATGCACACATTCAGCATAAATGTGAGTATCCCCATCCACAGGGGCATCCTCTCCCAGTGGGAAGACCACAGGCACAGTCCATACATGTGGCAATAATGGAGTGCTCTATGAATGTGAATGGTGCCTTGTGTTATAGGTGGTCTTTGCCTGAGCAGTCCATCTATGTGTAAGTCCATGATGCCCCATAGTACCATCAACACATAATGGTGTGAAGGTGGTGGCACTGTGGGTCTTAGACCACATTCTCACCCTCCCACATTGGGCCTCTCCACTAGAGCCAGAGATGGACTGGCCAATGGAAATACATTGGTTGTGATGGGTGGCTGCTCAAAAACACCTTCTACATGCACACTCCCAACACCACATATTCATAATTTGGCACATTTGGCCTATGTGTTCCCTCATTTACCCAGACCACATACCACCCTCTCCAGCTCAGTTATGGCTATACTGGTATCTGTCTATCCCTATGTTATGTCCCTATAAAATGTTGAGTAGTGACCATGGAAAGACTTAAGACAGGAAGGGGCACTACCCTTGGTGTGTTTGGTCACTGGCATGATGACCACTGAAGTCCTCATCATGCTGAATGGAACAGATGGCAACCAAGGTGTATTATGCCACCAGTGATGATACCACTCCTTGTGCAAATGTGCTGGCATCCTCCTGTTAATGGACATCATCCTAAGTCAGTCCAATGGGTTGCATAGGCACAGGAGTTGTGTCTGTTGACTGGGGTGTAAATGTGGCCATCGCATTGTCTAAGTCTACCATTGACACTGTGACCTTCAACCATGCTAGAATATGGCTGTCATTATCATTAGAACCAGACAGTTTGTCAACATCAGGCAGGGCTATACCCCTAGTGGAGGATCCTGGTAATATACAGCACCTGTGAAAACACCAAAAAAGTATAACAATTAAACAAGCACCCTTCACCAAGCCCCAAAGCCCAATGAAACTGCTCCTATTTCCCACAGTGGTAAGAAATGTAATGTTTAACGTACCTTGAATAGGCTGCCTTTGCAACTGGAGTCCTGATGTTGTACATTCTATCACTTTGTATTATGCTAGTAATGCAAATTGTTACCCATGTTCAGGCATACTGACCTGTGGCATCATCAAAGATTTGTGCAGTACCATGTGCAGCTTGGCACCAATATCTACGACTACACCTTAGATGTCAAAACTGTTTGGAACTCTCTGCAGAGATACCAGGAACTCCTCTGTGCCTGTCAGGGGAGGTTCTGACCACAGACCTTCCCTCTTGTGGCCTTCTGCTGCTGCTGTGTCACACAGAATGCCCTAGTGATTGCTGTAGCCTGTAATCATGTCGGTGGCCCTTCTGCAGACTTGCTCATAATTCCAATTCTGGCTCCCAACAGCATTAATTTCATGTATAACATTCCACCAGACATGTACACAGAAAACTTAATCAGATATTTCATGATGGAGCATCTATCAAATATGCTGATGGACAGCCTGTAGCAGGAGATCATTATCTGCTCTGCATGGCAGAATTAACTTTTTCACCAGTTTCCCATCTTCAGGCATGACAACCTGCAGTTGCAAACAAATATGCATGTGAGAAGCTGGCAGGTCACACACACTATCTGTACAAAGTTACACATGCAATGGGCCAAAACTGACAAGATCCATTTCATGTTGCAACAGATATAGCTGACTACCCACATATATATGTGTAGAACATTTATGGAGGTGATATGTGTGTTGTTCATTTGGATGACTTATTGACATGCATCAGGGATATTAAAGTACACAGAGGAGGTCACTGGGCTCACCCATAGGTATACTTGGGAAAGCTCCAAGCATCTGTATGTGCATGGACCTCATTGTTATGCATATTGGCTCCAAATATTCTTTGCAGGACTTTAGGGGATTTTTGTATACCCCCTGAATGTGGAGATGACACAGGCTCAGCACAGGATATGACTGCCAGTGTTTAGTAAGCTCCCTGATGGTGACATACACTGCTCCTGTATGGTTCAGTGTGTATGTGGGTCTACACTCAATCACATCTTATAGGATATAGGAGAGCATGTGTGTGCATTTCACAGGTAGACATGAGCCAACAACAAAGCATCCTGCAAGATGTAAATGCAATCACCTAAGACTGTATACAGACCCCCTTCTATGTGAGCATTTATGTAGGTGTTCCGCAATCCTACCCCAAAACCAAAGGAAGCCAGCACAGATCAGACATATAGCTGCCTGGCACACATGTAGGAAGGCAATGACACAAACTGCTATACATGCCATGGAGAACACATCCCATACACAGATTCCTGACTGAGGTCAGTATGGTCTGGTTATGGAAGAATCCACTGGATCCATAACCTATAAGTGAGATTACTCACTGGTGTTTTAACCACCCAGCCCAACTGCTAAGTGCTGCTGCACATGCGTCCCTTGCATCTGTGATATGTAGATTAGTAAGGGTGTATGATTGCATTGGAGAAACAGTACCCACCTGTAGAACTGCTGTATGCACACCTTTGCATTATGATGGTTGTGCACCCCACTTCCACCGCCAAGCACAACCCACAGAACAACATTCACAGCAACATTATGCCAAGTAGTTGGCATGGGACCCCCATTTTATAATACACATCTTACATAAGTAGCCCCCACTCCAGTCACTTCAGTATTGCTGTCACAGCCCTGGCTGTAGTAACCAGCCAGCATAACACCTCCCAGCACATTTTCATATCACTTTTTCAATGACCTATAGGTAGGACTATGTTACTGGCAGTGTCTACAGTGACACAACCCTCAGAACTTGTGTTGTACTGATCCTGCAGAACTATATAACTGCCACTTACCCTGCCATGGCAGTAGAACTTATATACCCATAGTGGTGCTTTGGAGTCAATTACACCCAGCAGGTTAACCCACTACAGTATCAGACTGTCATGGATGTCAGACAACAACTTCAAAGTAGAGCAGTAGCAGTACAGCCAAAAATGAATAAAATAGCATTCTCCAGTCACTTACTGTTTGTAAGACCGGTTTGCTGGCAGTAAAATTACTAAAATACAGTTAAAGCACTGTCATACAGCTTGCTGTAGGGTAATTTCCTGTAGCATGATGGGGTCCACAGTAGGTCTGACTGTCTTAACTGAACTGTTTTGAAGCTTCTAGTGCTAACCTTATGTTAATGAGCCTCATTCAAATGAATGTTCTTGAATCACATGTTTAAAGATCAACAACAGGATTCTATTAAATGCTCAACTTCTGTGTCCTTCTTTCCCTATTTATTGTTCCTTCTATGAATAAACAGCAACACAGCATTTAAAATATTTTAAATTGACTGTTTCTCTCCACTAGAGCAGCACCTTACTGTACTGTGGTGGTTTCACTTTCAAAAAAACTTTTATCCCGTCCTTGCTGCAGTCTCCAATTCATTAATGTCATCAAGGCCACTGAGTACAGGTAGTTTTCTGGCTAATTGCCTCCCCAAACTGACATCACCATGACTGTCCTAAAACCCACTCATGGTGTGATGCCACAGCTCCCTGGTCCTTCCCCTACTTGTACAGAAAGTAAAGGCTAGAACAAGGAAACAGTATATGAGTCAAGTCTTCTGCTGTAAGCTGTCAATCACAGCAGGTAACAGCTCAAATTACCCTTAGCACTTTGACAGCTAGGGAAGTTATGTGTGAAGTGGGTGGGAGATGAGTCTTCACAAGAAATGCAGTTTAGCCATTCTAAAAAGAAGCAGCAGTAAAAAACATTTTGAAAGTCTTTTCTACAGCATTTGCACTGTTTGTGCTTTAAGTAGTCATCGAATGGCATGAAATGTTACTTAAAACTAACTGACTGAAAGACAGCAGTGTATGCATGTAAAATCAATGCAGTGACGGGAGCTTTAGGAAGAAAGAGGCCTTTGTGATCTAACTTTTTTTACAGATGAGCACTGCATTTTGGGATACTTAGAGGCAGACTAAACAATCAGAATTACTTCAAGATGCCAGACCCCATGTGTTCAAGACTCAGAAATTATGTATAAAAATATTTAAAAACCTGTACATAGCCCAGAGTGGTGTTAACATGTAGAAAACACAATCTATGATGAAATAAACATGTTTTATGAGTATGTGGGTGCGGTTCTCCTTTAACTTATCAGGCAGTTAACCAATGCCAGTCTACAAGGCCCAGTCAGCTGTGTGAACTCTTATGAGTCATTCTGAAGCACAGGGAGCATGGGTGGGTGGGTGGGTGAGCCAATGACCCTGGCTGGGATGTGGGGAAATTTGTTGCTGTTGTACAGCCTGTAGAGGGGCAAAAGGTTAAAACTGTTAACAAATGTAGGAAGTTTGATCCCTGCACAGTGTTTTCATGCCATTGCTCACACACTAACATCAGGATGATTATACCGTGTTTTTTTCTCTCTCTGTGTAATGGTGGTAGTGGTATGATGACTAACCACTCTACATAACATCTTGATGTTGTGCATCCCATGTTGAGAATATCAACATGGGTGAAAGCAGGAGGTTTTATATTTCTCTGGATTGTGGCCAGCTGAATGGCCATAACATCCAAGGGTTGTAATAGGGACAGGGATCCCAGATAATGCTATGAAGAAAAACAAATATTTCAACATTTGCTATACAGAGACCACCAGGAGAGCCTGACTGAGGACTCATAAGAAGTGGATGTCTGGCATGGTCTTGCTAGGGGGTTATTGATAGGCATACACTGCTCTGGTGAGCACAAGTTCAGTGACCTTAGGAGGCACCATCCTGACCTTCAGAGACAATGGGAAGAAGAGGTCAGAGAGATGGCATCTGAGATGTATTGCAGCTATGTGAGAATGATCACTGCCTTGTTATATCCCTTTTATGTATAAGGCCCCTTAAAGGACATTTAATTTATGTGTTGCATAATTATTGTGGTGGGAGACTTTAACAACAATTTGAGAAAGGAGAAGGGAAAATATATTAAAGTAATAAGAAAAGTTATAAGACCTGGATGGTTGAACATGGGAAAAAGAAAGAATGGACATATAAAAGGGGGGCTTATTAAAATGAAATAAATCATATTGTGTATTCAAAAGATAAGAAAGAAATAGGTGGGGTAGAAATGGATGAATTTTCAGATCATTGAGTGGTATGGAATAGAAAAGCAGATGACAGAGAAATAATAAAAGAAAGGTGAATAAGCAAATTGTCTGGAAAAATTGTTAAAACATTTGACATGAAAATAGAACATGCAATTTTATGGGAACTGCATATGACAATTAGAATACATTATGAAACTAGGCAGATTGGTGGAATGTTTATAAGGTAAAATACAAGGAAGTATTTTGACTTGTAGAAAAAAAATGAAGGAAAGGAATGGGAGAGTATATGATGAATTATAAAAAGACACAAAGAAATAGAATGCTTTTGTGACAGAATAACAAAAATAGAATGGCGGCTCTATGAAAACAATAGAGAAACAATTACAAATTTTTGTTTAAGATTCTTTTTGGGAGGAAAAAGAGGACATTTCACCATTTTTGGAGAAATGATGTACAAATAACAAAAGGAAGAAATAATGCAATGTTTGATGTGAAAGGTAATAGTAGATATAAACAGAAAGAATCACTGGGAATTGTGGAAAAGTTTGTAGGCAGACAAGGAAGCAGTGCAAGAAGTAGTATAGATTGTAACATATCTGAAAATGTTATGAACACTCTAGAAAAAGATTACTATGACAAAATGGAAGAAACAATAAGAGAAGGAAGCGAAGACAGCACTAGGAATAGATGGACCAGGTTATCAGTAGTATAAAGACAGAAATAGAAGTAAGAAATTCATATTATATAAAATATTAAATGAATGGAGACAGAAATAAATAACAGATGAAGGGATTCACAGTGGAGAAATTAAGTTTATGTGGAAAAGATGAAAGAAAAGATAAAAAACAGAAACAATTACTACTGGGGAATGCAGATATATTTATGAACATAATACAAAATGGATGCAGAAGGTTTTAGATGAAGTTATAGGAGAAGTGTTTTTGAAGGTAGAGAGGTGAAGGGGATGTTAATAATAGCAAAAGTAGTAATAGATATGATTTTGAAAGAAAATAAGGAAGCAAAGATGGTGATGCCATGTGTCAAAGGCTTTTGACAAGGTTAGTCATGGAGTTATGTGGAAGATTCTAGAGTCATATGGGATAAGACAAAAACATTGAATGTTATAAAAATATTTATTTATTTATTTGCATTTGTTTACCGGGAAGGTCCACTGGGCCAACAGGTACCCATTTTCAGTGGAGGCCTGAGGAGAAAAGCTCCACAAAGAACAATACAAACATTACAGTAGTTCAAGCAGTGAGTAAAACACACATTAGCATAGCAGTACAATGATTTAAACAATACATATATTTAAATATTAGACACAACATAATAGAATACTAAGAAAAGTTTCACAGTATACAATTTTAGTGCAGTCAAACAGTACTTATTTTATTGATGCAATGGAATAGTAGGAGATAGGAGAAGTCAGGTTATAGCTTGCGAGGATCTGTCACATGAAGATAGCCATTTGAAGGAGAGATGTTGTCTTAAAGATTTTTTGAAGAGGGAAGCATTGCTAGTGGATCTGAGCTGGGGAGGGGGAGAGTTCCATAATCTAGCAGTGGAAATGGAGTGGAGCATTTGGCCAGTGGAAAGATTAGGTTTTCCTACTTTTAAAAGCATTTGATTTTCAGGGTGGTATAGAGTGAAAGGAGAAGAGAGAGAGAAGGGCAGGTGGATGGATTGAATATTAACTTGTGGGCAGTTGTTAGTTGTATGTAAGTAAGATGATGTGGAAGTTCCAGCCAGTTTAATAGTCAAAGAGAGGTACAGTGGTGAGAGAGATGTCTGTTTGTGATGAACTTGGCAAATTTATTATAGCATGAATCTAGTTTGGCTTTAAGATTGGCCTGTATGTTGGTAAAGAGTGGGAGCACCATAAAAAAGTGAGGGGAGCAGGAAGGAAGAATCAATGGCTAGTTTTGAGGTGTAATTTAGGAAAGTATTATGACGGAATAGTGTACCTAGTTTTTGATGTGTTTTTTTGATGTTGCTGTGTATTTGCAAGTCGAAAGTTAGGTGTTGATCCAGAGTGACGCCTAGGAGTTTTGTATGTGTGACTATCTCAATGTTAGTGTTATCTTGGAAGAGAACAGTGAAAGAATCTTTATTTACAGAGGTGGACTTCTTGGGGGTAAATAGCATTAATTTGGTTTTCTTAGGGTTTAAGGCAAGGTGGTTATTAGCCATCCATGTTTTGGTGGAACTGAGAGCTGATTGGGTTAGTTTCAGGAGTTCAGGAGAGGAATTAGCAGTGTAGAAGATAGTGAAGTCATCTGCGTATTGGATGATTGTACTGTGGGTTAGAGTAGAGTGGAAGTCATTGATAAAAATGCTATAGAGCAGATACCCTAAGGTAGATCCTAGAGGTGCTGAGGAAAGAGGAGAGAAAGAATGTAGCCATTTGGTGGATTCTTGCCTGTCAGTGAGGTAGTTAGTGAACCAGTGTAGGGTGGAGGGAGAGATTCCTAAGTTGGATAGTTTTGTAAGAAGGAGAGAATGGGAGATAGTTTCAAAGGTTTTGGAAAGGTCAAGAAATAGAGAAGAGACTAATTTCCCAGAGTCTCGAGCCCGGTTGATATAGTTGCAGAAAGATATGAGAGCTGTAGTGGTACTATGTCCAGGTCTAAAGCCATGCTGTGTAGGTGATAGTAGGTTATTGCTGAGTAGAAAGTTTTGGAGTTGGCTGTGAATACATTTTTTCTAGTATTTTTGAGATGAGAGAAAGAATGACGATGGGTTTAAAGTTGGTGATGTCTGTATTCTTACCACCTTTGTGCAGTGGGATGATGAATGCCTTTTTCCAGATGGAGGGAACATAAGACTGTTTGACTGGTCTATTAATGAGTAGGCTGACAGGATAAGCAATGGAGTTTGCAGCTATTTTAAGGCATTCTGGGGGCAAGTTGTTAGGGGTGGTAGTGCAGAGTTTTAGTTCGAGAAGTAGTTTCTTAATTGTGGAAGCAGAGATAGCTGCAAGAGAGAAGTTATAAGAGTGAGGAAGGGAGGTATTTGTCATTGGGGGCTCTGCTTGATTAGGCTGGTTGTGAGGGAAATTGGTGGTAAGTTTGGCTATGATATCTATGAAATATGTGTTGAAGAGTGTTACTATTTCAGTTGGGCTTTTTTCAGGGTTTGGGCAGGGGTTATTTTTAGATCCAGGGGACAGTAGGTTGTTGATTGAGCTCCATAAGCATTTTGTTTTTTTTTTTGGTTTTGGTTTTGTAATATGTGTTGGAGTGTTGATATTTCAGTTGGGCTTTTTTCAGGGCTGAAGAGTGTTACTATTTCAGTTGGGCTTTTTTCAGGGTTTGGGCAGGGGTTATTTTTATATCCAGGGGACAGTAGGTTGTTGATTGAGCTCCAGAAGCATTTTGGGTTATTTTGGTTTTGGTTTTGTAGGCTACGGTAATAGTCTTTTTTGTCCTTAATAACTAGGTGCTTTACTTGGTTGTGAAGGTTTCTATAGGTGATAAGGTCGGAAGGATTTTTGTGCTTATGTAAATGTTTCCAAGCTTTCTCTCTAGAAGACATGCTTTGTTTAGTTGTTCTTGTAAGCCATGGGGTTGTCTATCTTTTACACGTTTTAGCCAGTGGGAGCATGGTTGTTTAAGATGTTAAGGAAAGTAGAATTGAAAAATCTGGCTGCTTCATCAAAGGGAGTAGTTTTAAGGGATCCCAGTTAATACTTTTTAAAGAGTTGGTAAAGGTAGTGGGGCAAATGTTTGATAAGTCTCTGGTGTTTCTATATTGATGTCTGTTTAATGGGGGTGTGGTTTTACGAATTATATAAGCAAGTAAGTGGCCACTGATACTGTTTGGAAGGATACTTGTGATGGATATTTTATTGGAGTCTGAGACCATGATCCAGTCTAGGATTGTCCCACTGCTGTTGTTTCTGTTAGGTTTGGTAATATCAGAGATTAGCTGGCTGTAATTATATAGGTTGATGTTTGTTGAGGAGTGTTGTTGGGAGACATCTAACCAATTAATATTGACGTCTCCAAGAATTATAGTTTCTGCTTTTATGTTGTTTGATGTCCAAGCTGAGACTTCTTCAAGTATGGGAATATTGCTGCCGGGGGGAATGTAGAGGACAAAGATGCAAAGGTTTTTGTTGTCATTAATTTGTAGGAAGGTTGTTAAGATTTCTGTTACGAGTGAAAATTATGGTAAACAAATGGATGGGAGGAAAGATTAAAATTTGTTGAGGAATTAAACAAGGAGGTCTATGTCTGCACTGAAAACAAGTGCAACAATTCAAATGTGGGGGGGGTGGAAAAAGAATTATAATACAATTTGTCTGTCATATGCATATGATTTAGTGACTTTTTAGCAAACAATAAGATATGGAGGGTGGCACAAGTGGAATAATTATTAAAAAAAGCTGGGTTATAGTTATTTAAGGCAAAAAACAAAAGGTTTAGCAAAACTATTAAATATAATAAGAAGGAAATAAGTATATTAGGGGTGAAATTTGGAAAGTATGAAAATGTACAAAACAGTGGAGATAATGTTGAATTAATAAAAAAGACAATAAAATGGAGAACTTTTAATCTATTTTTAACAAAAAAAGTGTATATATTAATTATGTACTTGTTAAGAAAATGGCATATTTGGGGGGTTGTACAACTTTCCAGCTAATGTGAAAAAAGAGATGCTAGGAACATTTGGGGGGGTGGGTTCATGGATGAATCGAGTGAAAGAGGGTTGATATGTAATAAAAAGGAGGAGGTTTGAATCTAAAAAAAGATTTAGCACATTTAGCATCTATACATTTTTTCTGGGTGATGAAGGTGATAGAGAGAGCCACATATTATACGGAAAATGTTATATGTAAGGTATGAAGAAATATGAAACATGAATTAGGGAAAAGAAGTGGTAAACTAGAAAAAAATGTATTGAAAAGAATACAAGAATGAAATAAAATTATGGAAGCTGAAAATTAACGCAGTTGATAAAAGCAGAAAATTATGTTATACCAATATTATGTAAAAATCCTATATGGTATATTCTTGGAAGGGATTAAAAGAATGTGCAAAAGTGCTATAAAAGACAGAATAAAAAGGTTTGAGAATTTTTATGAAGAATGGGATTTCCTGTGAAGAATTTTGTTAAATAAGTTACCATTCAAAAACAATAGAAAATATAATGTGCTGGAAGAATGAGAATGCAATGAGTGTATAAGAAATAAAATATTATTTTTCAGAATTAAAAAAATGAACAGTTTTGGAGAAATTAAAAAAAATAAGATAAATGGGAAGGATTTAGTAATATAATGAAATGCATGATATTGCATAGAAAATATGAGAAAGAAAAATGTCAAATTGAAAAATGGGACAATATTTTTCATTCTAAAGATTATGGACATGAAGACGTAAAGGGTTATTGTATAATAAAAGTAGAGATTATTAAGATGTGCTAGATGAAATAAAAATATGGTTGCAGATGAAAGCATGGAGATAGATGACATTTTAAAGAATAATTGATGTTAACTTTAAAAAGTCAGATTTTTTTTGTATTTTTAAACAATAAAATTGGAATTTTTTTTGTTTATTGTACATTAAGAAGAATGGAAAGAAATGAGAAGACATATATTATGAATATGATTGTGTAAATAATGTAAAGATATGTAAATAAGGAAAGATGTAAATAAAATAACCCCATACTCTTTTTTTCCAAGTACTGTGGGATCTTTTACATTCATCTATGCTATCACCAAGTCAGGCAGATGGGACCTTGGTTTATGGCTCACCCAGTTAATAAATGCATAGAATAAATAAATAAAATTGTATGTATAGAAACAGCAATGCAAAGGACATGATTTTCTGTCTTACTTGCTTTACAAATTAAAAAAATGTAAATGAAACACCCTTGTGTGTTTTTAAACATGGAGAGAAACTAACAAATTATGCTCAAAGAGTAACCTAAGATATGCAATGTGTGGTACTGTACATGTGCAGGCATTTGTGCAGGTGTGTGTATTCTGCATGTGCAGGGTTTTTTGTGTACATATTGTGTATGTGCAAATTTATGTAGGTGTGTGCACATACCCAGCTGGAGCACACCTTTTTCTACAGTCTGAACAGCAGTAAACAATATAAAACATCTTGCAATCAGGTCTGCCTTTATGAGTATATTATGAAACATATCTCCAATAATTGTGACACAAAATATCACAAGTGAAACATCTAAGCTACAAAATATCATAATTATAAATAATCTTGCAACAAAAATAAATAGATAATCTGCACCCCCAATGTTCATAGGTAAGTTCCTATGTAGGTGCTAAGCTGTTGGCCCTAGGGCCTATATAAGCCTAGCCAAAAAGGTACCCTGCCTTTCACCACCCAAGAAAATAATTTTCCTGTGCCCCTGTCAAGCAGAGCCACAGAAGTGATCCCCAGGGTGAATTTCCTGTTTCCCATCCAATCATCAAGATTTTTCTTGAAGAGTGCTAATGAGGAGCTTTGTTTGATATAGATAGATAGTTTATTCCAGAGTATGGGAAGTCTCTGGGACGTGAATCTATCCCTCCAGCATGCTCTGTTTATTGAGGTGACAAGGTTTAGGTCCCTAGAGTGTGTAGCTCAGTGGGACTGGGATTTCTTTAAGTGGAGCATGTCCAACAGCTCTGGGTTTTACATAGCTTTGTATGTTAGGCAGAGATCGCCTCTGAGTAGGCGATATGCAACGGAGTAAAGCTGGAGTTTTTTTAGATGATCTGCATAGATCATCTGTTTGAGGCCAGTAATCCTCTTTGTGAGGTATTTCTGCAGCCTTTCCAGTAGTTGCAGATGTCTTGTGAGGTACATACCAAAAGGGCCGTTGTACTCTATAATGGGTCTAATGAGTGACGAGTAGAGGAGAACAATGACCGATTTTTTCCTGGAAGAGAAACCTTTTGTGATGAGGTGTGCCATGTAGAAGGATTTCCTAACTACTGTGGTGATGTGATTATCAAAGGAGAGACTACTGTCCACCTGTGTCCCAAGGTCTCTTATCATACTTTCAATATTAAGTAGACTACCGCCTATGTGGTAGCTCATGGGTACAGAGTTTTTACCAAAGGGGATGACAATGCACTTTTTGGCATTGAGCTTGAGGCCATGGCTTTGACACCAGGCATCTGTCTCAGTGAGGCCCTTTTGTAGGATGTCCACGTCGTTAGGAGTTTCGATTATGGCTCCTAGTTTGCATTCATCTGTGAACTTCATTAGCCAAAGACCTTCTGTGTTAGCATGTAATTCAGAGAAGTAGATACCAAATAGGAGAGGACCTAGGACTGAACCCTGTGGTACTCCACTTGTTACTGGTCTGAAGTTGGATTTGGAGTCTGCTACTTTCACAGTGTGGGTTCTGTCAGTGAGCCAGTTGGCAATCCATCTTGTGACATAGGGATTTATACATAGTTCAGTGAGTTTATCTATAATTCCAGACTGGGGGATGGTGTCGAAAGCCCTGGCAAGATCTAGATAGGCAGTGTGAACTACCTTACACTCGTCTATGGCTTTGGTGACTGCTTCAAAGAGTCTATCAGGTTTAGGAGACATGATCTGCCTTTTACAAACCTGAACTGGGTGGGGTCCAGAGTTTGGAGATTACCAATGTCTTTGTTTATAAGTTCCATGATGATACATTCCATGGCCTTGCAGACCAGGCTCATCAGGCTAATGAGGAGGTAGTTCCCGGGGACCGTGGTGGCTCCCCCTTTGTGACATGGGATAACCGTCACTGTGCACCATTCAGTGGGCACAAAGCCTGAGGTGAGGCTATGATTGAACATGGTACTTAGGTGGGGTGCAGTTCATTCTGTAGTTCATGTAGAATGCAGCCTGGGATGTTGTCAGGTCCCATGGATGCTGTGTTCTTGGCTTTGGAGAGTATGGCTTTTACCTGTGCAGCCATGATTACAGGAACTTTGCTTTCTTCCGGTATAGAAATGGGCCCTTTAGGGGGTGAGAGGGGGGCAAGGTTAGCACTGAATCTATCTGCCAGGATGTTGGCAATATCAGTTGGTTCTGTATATTTACTGCCATTGTGCTGTAATTCAGAGCAGATCTGAGTGTTGCCATTGAGATTCTTGACATAGCTATAGAATGCTTTGTGGTTGTCTTTAGAATCAGTGGCGATTTTGTTTTCGTAACTAACTTTGGAGGATTTTATGAAGGATCACAGCTTCTTACTGAGGCTAACCAGGGAGTTCCTCCAATCATGGGGTTTTACTCTTTTTTGCAACAGTTTCTTTCTTCTGTTGTAGAGTTTGTTTATGGCAGGGGACCGCCAGCTTGGCTTCCTGCTTTTGGAGGATAGCAGCTTGGTTCTGTTATGGATAGCACAATCCATGCACTCGTGTAACTGCTTATAAAATGCATTTGTGTAGGATTCAACAGTCGTACCTCTATTGTCCATCTGCATGGGTGTCGCAAAGTTTTTCACTTCTGTCTTAAGAAGTGTGAAGTTGGCTTTGGAGAAATTTTTTTACAGTGGTTTCCCTAATAGGGGTGGGGGCGGGATGTGGATGTTTAGGGTGATTAGCTTGTGGTCAGATCTGACCAATGAGGAAATGACCTCTGGTGTGGAATACCGGTCACCCATGTTGGTAATGACCAGGTCTAGGATATTGCTGCCCCTGGTGGTGGTGTGGATAAGTTGATCCAAGGCATTGGAATTTATAAATTCCAGAAAACGTTGAGCAAAAGAGTTGGTACATGAGTAGTTTTCCCAGTTAATGGTAGGATAGTTGAAATCACCCATTATTAGGGTGTTGGGTTGTACCCTAATATTTTTCCCTTGTATCAAGAAATGAGAAGTGGGAATCCTGGGGCATGGTGGGGGATCTGCAGCAAGCTACAATTTGGATTGCGGTCTTGCAAAGAGTTAGTTGCTCTTGGATAATCTCAGATGCATTATGCTGAGCAACTAGCCTAAAGATGTGGATATCCTTAATGAATATAGATACACCCCTGCCTTTAGTGTTTCAGTCCAGGTTAGGTGGCCGAAAGGTGTGGTATGAATTATAGCCTGGTAATGCAGGGATGCTCTCTGGAGCCTTGAACCAGGTCTCTGTCACTGCACAGATGTTGATGTTCTCCATTTTAAGGAGTGCCTCGAGTGAGTGCATTTTGAGGTTTAGACTTCTTGCATTGAGTAGCATTACCCTCAGATTTTGCTTGCTTGTACCTGTTACGGTGGTGAATTTGTCATTTGAACCTTGCCTAAAAAAGGCACTATAGAAGTGGCAAGAACCTTAGCCAGTATCCGGAATCCCAAGGGCAACAGGTGCAGGCCATCTCTGGCAAAGCATTGTGGTCTGTCGATCATGTCATCCCAGGCAGACAGATACTGGATCCCCGTAGAATGACACCAGAAGCTTAGCCTGTTCTTGAAGTCAGTCATTTTGTCCTTGTACTGTGGTATCATTCTAGGTGATGGCAGGATGCTACTCAGGGCTAGGGTCATACCTGCCTGGGCTACAAGATCAAAGAGCTCCTCCATGTCTCTTTTCATGTAGTACAGGGAGGTATGTCTCAGGTCATTCACACCAACATGGACAATGACAGAGTCATATTTGTACTTATTGTGGAGTGAACTGAGTGCGTGCGTTATGTGGCCGATCCTGGCACCTGACATGCAGTTGACAGTAACTTTCTCCTTGTTTAGCCTGGTGAGTGGAACATCAATGTGCCTGACTATAGAGTCACCTATGACTAGAGTGTTGGGTATGTTGTTATGCCTTAGGAGCTGTAGTTGAGTGCCACACTGAGTTTGTGGGCTATGTGTCATTTGGGTTGTGTTGGGGGGGGGGGGTGGAGGTTGCTTGCTTTTCTGCTTAGGAGGTCTCTGTTGCTTGAGCAGATTTTTATTGAGATCCTCCACGAATGTAGGTGTGTGTTTTGTGTGGGAGTTCTGGTCCAACAGCCCCTGTCTATATGTGTTGCAAAGCTGTGATTTACTAAAATGATATCAATGGTGCAAAGCTCTGTGATCGGACAAAGAACTGTATTATCTATGTTACTGGTCCCTTTATTTATATTATGTCATACATGTGTAAAGTAAATCAGACAGAATATTAAAAAATGGCAAAAAATATAAACTATCTCTGCAGCTGAAATTCTGATTATCGTCAAGGCATTTGGAGAACATTTGGAGAGAAGACAGCAAAATAAGTAAAATAAAATGTCACACGAGGTACGAGGAAAATCCCATGCTGGAATAAATATGGAAGTTGATGGCATGTGTGCAATTTCAATGATGACATAGATTATTAAAAAAAGAACACTCTTTGTGTAACAATAGGCAATTTAGTATTATTTTTGGAACAAGCAATTTATGCAAAGTAACTGTAATACAAGATCAAATAATTATAAAACATGTGCAAGTGTGCTTTGGCTAAGTGACATTTTGACTGATTGGTATCTGTAAGAGGCTGTCCTCACTGAGTGACATATTCCAAAGCAAGTACAAATATGACTCCGTCATTGTCCATGCTGGTGTGAATGACCTGAGACGTACCTCCCTGGACTACATGAAAAGAGACATAGAGGAGCTCTCCGATTATGTAGCCCAGGCTGGTATGACCCTGACCCTGAGCAGCATCTTACCCTCACCAAGAATGATACCACAATACAAAGACAAGATGATCAGCTTTAACAATTGGCTCAAGTACTGGTGTCATTCTAAGGGGATCCAATGTCTGTCTGCCTGGGATGATATGTTGGACAAGCCACGCTGCTTCAAGGGATGGCTTACACCTGTCACCACTGGGCTTCCGGATATTGGCTAAGGCTCTTGCCACCCCCATAGTGCCTTTTTTAGGCAAGGCTCAAAAGACAAACCCACCTCCTTAGAAAACAAAAATGGAAAAAAACTAAGGGTAATGCTGCTCAATGCCAGAAGTCTAAATCTCAAGATGCAGGCACTTGATGCACTCCTCAGCATGGAGAACATCGACGTCTGTGCAGTAACTGAAACCTGGTTCAAGGCTCCTGAGAGCACCCCAGTGCTACCAGGCTATACCTCGTATCATGCTTTTCAGCCCCAAAACCCGGGCCGAACCACAAAGGGAGGGGGTGTGTCCATATTCATAAAGGACACCCACACCTCCAGGTTAGTAGCAACACATGAAGCATCAGAGACCATACAGGTGCAACTAACCATAGGCAAAACTGCTATACAACTGGTAGCATGTTACAGACCACCCTCCCAATCTCAAGAACCCCACTCAGCCTTCCTGAAGACATTGGAGGATATGAATGTATCACAAAATACCATCATACTGGGAGACTTCAACTACCCAAACATAGATTGGGTACATTATTCTAGCCCTAATACCCTAGCCCAAAGGTTCCTGGAATTCATAAATTCAAATGCACTGGAACAACTAGTCACCTCTCCCACTAGGGGAGATAATATACTAGACCTGATCATCACAAACATGGGGACAAAATGCTCCACACCAAAGTATACCCCTCACTAGTGAGATCTGACCACAAACTAATCACCCTGGATATACATATCCCACCTCCACCCCCAGCACAAAAGACCACAGTGAAAAACTTCTCAAAAGCAGACTTCACTCTTCTTAAGACTGAGATGGTATCCTTTAAGCCCACTGTGCCAGTGGATACCACATCCCACAATGCCGAATCCTTCACAAATGCTTTCTATGGACATCTCCAAGAATGCATGGATCATGCAATCCCAAACAAATCCCAGTCCCTCTCCACCAAATGTAAGCGTCCTGTCTGGTGGACCTCAGCCATAAACAAATTGTATAACAAAAGAAGGAAGCTACTGCATGTCAGAGTGAAATCCCATGAAGGGAAGACATCTCTGATCAACATTAGCAGAAAACTACGTTCTCTCATAAAAACATCCAAGGCAAACTTTGAGAGAAAAATCGCTAAGGACACTAAAGATAACCACAAAGCCTTCTTCAGCTATGTTAGAAACCTGGGCGGAAACCCTCAGATATGCTCAGAGTTGGTTCACAACAACAAAAAATACACTGAACCTACAGATATTGCTAACATTCTGGCTGACAGGTAGAGTGCAAATGTCTTCCCTCCTTCACCCCCAAAAGAAGAAATACTTATCCCAGCTGAATGTAATCTCCCTGTCATCTCAGATGTCCAAGTGAGAACTGCCCTAAACAAAGCAAAAAACACAGCATCAATGGGACCTGATGGTATCCCGGGGTGCGTGTTACGTGAACTCCAAGAGGAGCTAAACCCACACATAAAAATGCTATTTAACCTTAGCCTTACTTCGGGATATGTACCTGAACACTGGCGTACAGCAACAGTGGTCCCACTCCACAAGGGGGGTGCCTGTACAGACCCTGGAAACTACCGCCCCATAAGCTTAACTAGCCTGGTCTGCAAAGCTATGGAAAGAATCAATATGGAACTCATAAACAGAGAGATAGGGGACCTACAGACACTTGACCCCACCAAGTTCGGCTTTGTAAAGGGCAGATCCTGCCTTTTAAACCTGGCTGACTTTTTCGAAACAGTCACTAGAGCCATTGATGAGGGCAAAGCAGTCCATACAGCATACCTGGACTTGGCTAAGGCCTTCGACACAATACCCCACTCAGGCATCATAGATAAGCTAAATAGCTTAAAAGTAAACCCTTATGTCACTAGATGGGTTGCAAACTGGCTAAAGGACAGAACCCATAAAGTTAAAATCGCTGGAGCAATGTCAGACTCAAAGCCAGTCACAAGTGGTGTCCCACAGGGATCTGTCCTGGGACCCCTCTTGTTCGGCATTTATTTCTCAGATGTTAAAGCAAACATGGGAGGGCTGTGGCTGACAAAGTTCACAGATGACTGCAAACTAGGCGCCATAATCGATACACCAGCAGACACACACATCCTACAAAAAGGCCTCACTGAAACGGACAACTGGTGCCGTAGTCACGGCCTTAAACTAAATGCCAAAAAATGTATAGTCATCCCTTTTGGAAAAAACAAAGTACCCACAAATTATCACATAGACAGCAACCCACTGAGTACGGAAAAAGTAATCAGAGATCTAGGGACCCATGTAGACAGCGACCTCTCATTTGACACCCACGTTGCCAAAGTGGTTAGAAAAACATTTTACCTTGCACACCTCATCATGAAGGGATTCACGTCCAGATCCAAGGATGTCATTGTACCCCTATATTCCTCCCTCATCAGACCCATGATTGAGTACAATGCCCCATTTGGTATGTACCTCACCCGGCATTTGCAACAGCTGGAGAGACCACAAAAGTACCTCACCAAAAGGATCAAGGGTCTCCAACATATGTCTTATTCTGCCAGACTAAAGAAACTTCAGCTCTATTCAGTAGCATACCACCTGCTCAGAGGTGATCTCTGCCTGACGTACAAGGCCATGTCCAATCAGGATCTGATGGACATGCTCCACCTCAAAAATCCAAATCCATCAGGACCACGAGAGCTAAAGACTTAAACCTCGGCACAAGTATGAATAGGACATGCTGGAGGGATAGATTCATAACCCAGAGGCTTCCCATGCTTTGGAACAGGATCCCAGTTCGTATTAGGCAGAGCCCCTCACTGACTCTCTTCAAGAGAAATCTTGACGAGTGGATGGGAGATCGTAAGTTTACCCCAGGGGTCACATCTGTGTCACTGCTAGACAGGGGCACAGTAAACTAATTCTATTATATAAGGGGACCTTTATTGTGTCACTACTAGACAGAGGCACAGTATTCTAGATTTATTCTGTACATTTTTGTACCATTTCATGGGGTGGCAAAAGCCACATCACTATGGCTAGGCTTACAAATGCCCCAGGGCAGATAGCCTAGTACTATACTATGAAACTATGACTGAATGGTACATATATGAGAAGGTGACCTGGTTGAGTGGCATATTGATTGAACGGTGCATATATGAGAGGGTGCCCTAGCTGTGTGGCATTTTCATTGAATGGTTTGCATGAGAGGATGCCTTTTATGAATGGTGTACTGTGGAAAAAATATGTGTAGTGCTTATATTTATTTATGCTCTACTGTAACGTCATGTTTTCAGCAATGAGAGTGTGCTATGAAAGCGATCTTTACTTTGTGAGCTTTACATGTTAACAAGTTGTGCATGGAAGTAAATCATTTTTTTCTCATAGGAAGTTGCTATTTGTCAGGTATACCAAAATACTTATATATTCAAATCAAAAACAATATACTATATTAATAATTCCAGATGGATTTTTACATCCATCCAACCATCTAGTCATCCATGTATTTTCTAGTAATGTAGTTAATACTTTAAAGAGTCATGGGAATGCTAGAGCCTAGCCCAGCAGCCATTGGATGCAAGGGTTTCAAACTCATTTCACGCAGTCAATCACAGATCTACACACTCACACACTGTACAAATACATGCAGAAAATCTGGAAAATTACCAGCCAGCTCTTTGCATGTCTTTAGGAGATGAAAGAAAAAGGTAGCACACAAAGAACACCCATACAAATACAAAGAGGAGGATTAGATGCCACACAGAAGGCTAAGAATCAAGCTGGAAATGTTTTGCTCTGAAGAGACAACACTATTTGCTATATTACTGTCACCCTGGATTTTCAGATTAAACAGAAACTTCTGCAAGTGAATGATATAAAACTATATTCAAGAAGGATTTTAAGTAAAAGAACACAGAGTAACAAGCCACTAATGATTGTTTTGGCAGTAGGTATTGCAAATAATATTTCTGACCATTAAAAAATAAATATCTGGTTAAAGGTGGCTGTGTATTTATAAAAAGAAGAACACTGGTGTGGCACACAACTCATTCACAAGAAAAGGAGGAGCGTACTGACTGTGTGGGAAATTCAGTACCATGACAGATGCATGCCCACCTTTGGTTGAAATTGGAACTATATTGCAGAGTCAGGAATAACGCAGCTAACACTAGAAAAATGCAGTTCTAACTATTGCAAGATGTTATAAAGATTATATGGAAATATTTAAATCTAAAGCCATTAGAAATCTTTGAGCTAAACAAGTTAAAAAAAAAAAAGAAAGAAAAGATGAAACTATATATGTTTATATAGCAGGTTATTTAAACTGGCAAAATGTTGCCAGTTTCAGTGCAGACTGACTGAAACATTAAGGGAACCAGTAAGTCTCTGGTATATGTAATACAAATATACAGCAAATATTGCCTAAAACAGGCCTGACCATGGATAGGTTTTATAGACAGCAGTGGCCATGGAAACTACTACAGAGTGTCGTGGAATGTGTAGGAAAATGTAGCTGAATATGCTGTCAGTTAAGTAGAGGTTAGACAAAGCTGTAGTCCAAAATGTTTTATTTTTTTTTTTGTGGAAACTATGAAAATTGTTGCTGGTTTAAAGAAAAATACTGTGACAAATGCTTCTGAAGGCTGATGCTGTGTAAATGTGTAAGTAAGTTGTCAGATATCAAACATAAAATAGAAAGGTTCTCATGCATGTTGTAGAGGTCCCTGAGAACATGCCAGAGTTACAATCTATAAACAATACAGGGCAGAAAGTAAAAAATGTAGGACTTAACAGCTAAATCACCATGGAAACAATTATATGCTTTCGGTTACTCCAAAGCTGGCAAGAGTAAAACAGAAAATGGAAATGGGGATTGGGACAGCGGTTATTTCTTTCCTAATTACACTTATTTTTTTACAGATATCACTAAGAAAAGCAAAGGTGGTGCTGCGGTAGCGTTGTCACCTCACAGTAAGACGTTGTCCTGTTCGATTCTCAGCTAGAGCTTCTTCTGTGTGGAGACATGCGTGAATGGGCGTACCTTTGTTGAAGGTTGTGCATCAGGGCTGGCAACTCAGCATGTAAAAATCTACTGCCAATCATTAGCGGACTGGAGTTCCGCCGTGGCGAACCCTAACCAGGAAAAGCCGAAAGACACAACAACTAAGAAAAGCAAAAGCAATCACCAGAATGACGGCCAGTGAAAATTAGTGCTAAACAATATAATCAAAATGAGAGTGTTAAGGACTGGTTTTAATGTTTTGGGAGGGTCTATCAGGAGCAACAGATGGAAGCCCCCTGGCAGAATTAATAAAGCCAGAATCTCCAACATAACTAGTGTAACTGGAACATTCACAGCAGGATTAAATGTATCAGAACTGCCTCCCTCTAATCACACACACACAAATTAACAAATGCAAGTGTTTTAATGGCCTTAACAAACACTAACCAACCCATCAAGCTTAAATGGCTCAGGGCCCAGAAGGATCAGTACAGTCAGGGGTCCAGTGGGATTAACAAAGTCAGGAAGCCTTTGGAATAATGAACCAATGGCCCCTGTATGATTAACAGAGACAGAAATTCCTGACACACTTAAATGAGTCAAGTGAACCTCAGCAAGATTAAAGAAGCCAGATGGCCCTAACAAAATTAATAACATCAGAGGGTCCTGGTAAAAATGTCAGAATTAAGAAGCTCTCCAACTTAAAAATAATGAAGGATTCCAGCAGGTTTAATCCAAGCAGGGTTAAGGGAATCAGGACAGATACAATAGCTTTAAAGGATTCAGAACCCCATCATAATTAGTAAAATCAGGGGTACATAATGTTATTACTGAAGGAATTGTAATTACATCAATGATTATTGATACGGGGGGGGGTCACAGTAAGGTTATGGGAGTCCAGGGGCTTGGTGTAGATTTAAAGAAATCATGACTATATATAATTCAGCTTGGTTTGCACATTACCACTTTGAATTTATTTTTCAAAGCAGAAAGAGACGTAATTACATTTTAAAGGGATACTTGAATACTCATCTTTGGAGTTCATGACATTGTATCTATTATTACCCATCTGACATTTTGTTTAAATACACAGACTGCTGCATAACCTTTTCATTGACTGACTGATAACTTGGTTAGTCTAGCTGGGCATTGCCTTTGTTTAATGGACAGCCAGGAGAAAAGCATTATCAAATAGCAGCAGAAAATGGGTGACTATATATGACAATAGGTCTATGACTATTCACTGAAACACATTTGACTGTGCACAATTCACTATAAGCTCAATTCACTGAAAACACAATTCACTGAAACACATTCCACTGAAAGTTATATATGGCCTTTTCCCCACTGCTGTGCAACCCTGGAGTTAGTATATATAGTAAGGGGGGATGTTGGGGGAACCCCCCCACATCGGGGGTGGGGGGTGTAGCTCCCCACCTATTTTAAATATTTTGAACTATATACATGGATACTTACAATTCCAATAAATTACTCTTTTCTGAACTTAATATATATCCAAACTATGTGGGGGGCTATGCCCCCCACACCCCCAATGTGGGGGGCGGTGTCCCCCACACCCCCCCTTACTATATATACTAACTCCTGGGTCGCACAACAGTGGGGAAAAGACCATATATAACTTTCAGTGAAATGTGTTTGAGTGAATTGAGTTTTCAGTGAATTGAGCTTTCAGTGATTTGTGCACAGTCATTTGACTTTCAGTGAAATGTGCTTTCAGTGAATAGTCCTAGACCCATGACAATATATGCAGATTAACACAGCAGATTCATTACTTATTGAAACTGTCGTGGTACAAATGTGTTATATTTCTCTCTATTGCAGCCCAAAAAAAGATGCTTATATAAGGGCTGCCCTATACCTCATTGAGTTAAATCTGGACAAGGTTCCATCTGCTCATCTTCAGCTCCCCCATGCTGAATCCCCCAGTTACATGTTTTCCATAAAAAATAACTGCTCATCCACAATGACACCATTTGTTTTATGATTTTTTTTCTTTATACTTACATAACTGTGGAGTTTGTATTTGTAAGCTCATGGGGGGGGGCTAGTCCCCTGCAAAAAACAGTTACTTTTAAAATTTTCATTAAGAAGAGTTTCCAGCTAGTTGACTTGATAAACTGAGTCCTGTTTTAGTAGTGGTTCGGGGATTCACAGGTGAAGTATAAGCAAAGTTAATTAAGGTTTATTAATACAAGATGATAACAGGATCAATGCTCATTTAAACGGTAATGAGAAGATATCCCAATTACAGATATCCATAAGGAGAAGTGACCAAAACTCTATGATGGATGTATGCCTAATGGTATTCTATCAAATGTTTAACAAAATATCAAGATAAGATAATCTGCTTTGAATTGTTTTCAATGAAGCTTAAAACTGGCTATATTAATTTTATTTATTGGGTGTCTAGCAAGAGTTGGTTTTAGTTTTAGTTTTATTTATGTTGATTTTTCAAGAACTGGAGGACATTAAACATAAGGCAGTAGCTTCTGGATACCTCTGTCATGAAAAACAATCGACATCTTCCAGTATTTATATGCATTCTTTTCAAGCTGTTGTTCTTTCTTTCTATCTACTTTTGTATTTAAACATACTTCTGAAGCAGAACAGAACAGAAATCTGAAATGAGAATGAACCATTAGAGACTTGTATCAGTCAAGGGTATTAATAGATACCAGCGCAGCAGCAGTTGTCTATGATAGGACTACTAATATCAATGTCAGATCCCAGATTGTAGGTGGATTCGACACTCTAAACTGGCAATAGGAGTGAATGTACATGCGAGTATGTGGTGTGGAAGAACTACTGTGCCAGGGCTAGCTACCTTGTGATGTAAACTTTGGCTATAGATGATTGTCCCTGTTGAAGTGACACCCCAGCTCCATCTGTAAAAAATAGGAAAAAGTGGTTGTGGATGGATGGATGTTAAAGTGAAACTGTGAAGATAGTCTAGAATTGTAAAGAGTTCAAGTGAAAAATTGTACATCGTAACTAAGAATTGTAAAGAGTTGAAGTGAAAAATTGTACATTGTAACTAAGAATTGTAAAGAGTTCAAGTGAAAAATTGTACATTGTAACCAAACATAGAGGTCATAAAATACAGATACTTGCACATTATCACAAATTAGCAGTGAGTATAACAAAATTGCAAAACTTTCCTTCCATTAAGAACATAGAAATTATCACTGTATGGCCCTTTGCTCCCTTAGTGAACTAGAACTGCAGTGCCAGCTCAGACTAGTAAAGCTTACACTAACCTGTAACCTTTTATATTCTCCAAACTTTTAAGCTGGCATCTCCCAAAATGTACCCAGTGTTTTCGTCCGTGCCATTCTTATAATCAGATTTATGTCTGCTAGTTAGTGCAGATAACTAAAACTCTGGAATCTTAATAAGCATTTCCTGTACCCAAGATACAGGGTTTGATTCCTTCTAGTTTTTTTTTGCCTACTGTGTGACTGTAAGTCACTTAACTAGACAATACTCCTGGGTTACACCTGAAAAGAGGCAATTATATCTGATGCACTTACCTGATCAACAGAGAGGTGAAATTAAAAAAATAAAGCATGAGGATTCCCTTTTCTATACTTATGTAATTAACCAAAGTATGAAATTACTTTTGTATCTATTTTATGTTAGCTAGTTAGGAGAGTGAACTGCAAAGGCAACAAAAACAGCAGTAAACCTATGCCAATAAAAGTACAGTACTTAATATTAAGAAAGCAAGAATGTAAGACATCATTAAATACATGACGTATTCAGACATTAGAAAAAAATTTTCAGGACATAAAATTAAAACTGTTCAAATGTAGTACAGGCTACCAGAAGGGTCACTGGTGCAGTTAAGTTAATGGAGAAAGTACAAGACAGATAGAAGCAGATCCTTTTCTGAGATGGGAAAGCAGCATTGTCTTATATTGCTATTGCCTTGTAACAGTAGATAGCATATCCAAATTCCTGTGTGTAACTACAGCAAGTTCTGATCGGTAATATGTAGCCTAATGACAATGTTTGTATTATCACTGTGTCATCTGACTGGGGACTAAAAAAGTAATGTACTGGCTTAAAACAAGTTTATACTTCCCAGGAGAGCAATGGTTGAGATTCTGTAATCTAAATAAAAAGCTGGAGAATAAAAGACCATATCTCCCTTTTATTGAAATTCAATTAGCTCTCCTTAAAATATTGCATTATTGCTTTCACTTCAGGGTAAAATAATAAATCTACAGATTATGTTGATAACAGGTAGTACATCTCAAGCATTCTTTTTCATTGCACTGGTTATTATTACAATGCATATTTAGCTGAGCCCAGTATTCCCTTACTAAGGGCTGATTTGGCCTCTATTATAAGGCATCTCAAAGATTTCTAGTGACAATAAAGCATATACTTGTTTTTTTTTTCACTAAATGTCTACACATGTGATTTCAATGCGATAAAAAAGCCTGGCCAGACTCTAAGACTTTTAAATGTAGAGATTACTTTTATGGGACATCAGAGCGATATTTAAGTTCCCAGTGAATCTGAACTTCTTCAGACGTGATATTGTAACAAATATCTTTGTTTTTCTCATCAGTTGTTAAACTTATGATGTTTATGATAGAGACAGTAATGCAAGAATTGAGGTTCAAATTCTAATTCGTAATCCAATACAATGAAAAGAGGTCTGAGGCCTAAATATTACTAAGCAGTACATACATAAGATTGAAGCATATATGTGCAGACTTGGCATTGCATCAGAAGCAAAAGTAATATAAACTTCTTCAAAAGGTAACCTTTTCTGTCACTAAAAAAATGCTACCATGAGTAAAAAATCCTTATACTTGCATGAAAAAATGGCCTAGCCAACTTCAACATGGAGCTTCGTTTAAGTTTTTAACACTGGAATGGTAATCTTGGGTACGATATATACTACAGGGTCTAAATGTAACTTCAGAAATGTTTTAATGAGAAGTTTTAAAGAGTAATTGAAATACCATTTTTGTACACAGGCATACAGAGTCATTTCACTGACATGTCTGCTAAGTTGCATTCTGTCCAGTTTCTGTAAGGAGGATAGATTACCTCTGTTCAATGTTAAGAATGCAAGACATGTTCAGAATATATCTGTATTAAATCACCATTGCATTAGAACTAAAAGTGCGAACTTGTCTGTCACTGCAAGAGTATCGCCATCAAATGTCCCCATACTAAGCAGTGCAAAATAGTTCTTTTAATTTGAACAATGAGCTGCATTTAAGTCCTTAAGGTGGAATGATAGACTGTTCAGTATGTAATGCACCTAAGACTAAGTATAGTTTTCTGAAACTTTTACTAAGAACTGTTAAAAGGATGACTGATATCTCTCTCTCCTGTATGTAGGCACTAAATTCAAGACTGGTAATTTGTTTTACTATCATACCCTGCCAAGCTGGATCATATTTATTTTCTGTAATGGGTGGGTATATCACATGGCGGGATATGAAATGCAGTAAATGCCCAGAATATTTATGTTATGAGAGAGTATTACATCAAAAGTAAAATAATATGCATCACCGTGTAAGTGATCTTATTCATTGTTGAAATTTTCATAAAACCCTTAAAATAATAACTAGCATGAAACTGCTTACATTACATAAAGATTATGCCATGTGCATTTATTTAGACCTAAAACCCTATTGTATAGACTGTGGCTGAGTGTCATGATTTATTCTGTTACTTTCAGTAGAAAGTATCAAATAGTTTGAGAGATACGGTTATATATTTGTAAGTCTACCAGATGGTCTATGTGGTTATTGGGACATTCATTTTTTTCACTTTTGGTTAATAATACACATATTTGTAGGACTACTCACATTAGTGGAGTAGCCCATATGTTAACCTCTAAAACATTGACCTCAAAAGGTCAACAAACCAAACATCGACACATTACCACACATGCACAGAGAAAGAACCTCAGTGTATGCAACTTTCAAATATTGTTTTTTGCAGATGTGCAAGCCCCTTACACCCTCCATGTGGAGGGCTGAGCCCCCACACTCCCCACTAATTGAATATATATACTAACTCCGAGCCTTCTCAATCCCTGGGAAAAGGAATATTCCCCTACCTTTACTGTTGATCTCCCATACCTGTTGATCAGCCAAATATATCAACCAAATGTAGCAATAAAACAAATGTCAACAAACCTGCATTTAGACCAAATGCAGGATACCCATATAAATATATACATATAATATCTGTTCTGGATCGCAAAGTGAGTTAATATAAGAATTATATTTTTACTGTGTTGGTATAACATCTGAAATAAAACTATTACTTCATTCACACAAATAGTAATATTTGATGTCATTTTAAATATTACAGTTTTGATAAGTGCAGACTGACATCCAGTCATTTAAGATGCTGATATGCCTTTAGTACTATTAGTTCATAAAACGTGTTATATAATGTTTTTGTACTATTTGACTCCAATATTTGTTGATCCTCAGCCACTCCAGTCAGTCTGTCAGTTCATTCACCATCACCACCTTGAGGTACAGCTGGGAGGGACAATTATACAGACAGACATCAATGGCTGTTTGAGGACATTTTTTCTGACACATAGTGAGATATTGGGGAGGGACAAGCAATGGACTGGCTACAGAGAACAACCCCCTCACTTCTGTTTGGGGCATTCCCTCTAAGCAACCCTTCCCATCAAGGAAATCACTCCACCCAGTGTGCCTCCATGTACATAGGTAGGTACTAGGCTATTGGCCCTAGGGCCTATACAAGCCTAGCCAAAAAGGTACCCTGGCATTCGCAACCCAAGAAAATTATTTTTCTGTGTCCCTGTCAAGCAGAACCACAGAAGTGATCCCCGGGGTGAATTTCCTATTACGCATCCAATCATCAAGATTTTTCTTGAAGAGTGCTAATGAGGAGCTCTGTTTGACATAGATAAGTAGTCTGTTCCAGCATATGGGAAGTCTCTGGGACAGGAATCTATCCCTCCAGCATGTTCAGTTTATTGTGGTGACAAGGTTTAGGTCCCTAGAGCTTGTAGCTCGGAGGGATTGGGATTTCTTTAAGTGGAGCATGTCCAACAGCTCTGGGTTTGACATAGCTTTGTATGATAGGCAGAGATTGCCTCTGAGTAGACGATATGCAATGGAGTAAAGCTGGAGTTTTTTGAGTCGGTCTCCGTAAAGCATCTCTTTGAGACCAGTAATCTTCTTTGTGAGGTATTTTTGCGGCCTTTCCAGTTGTTTTAGATATCTTGTGAGGTACATACCAAAAGGGGCGTTGTACTCTATAATGGGTCTAATGAATGATGAGTAGATGGGAACAATGACCTCTTTTTTTCTGGATGAGAAACCTTTTGTGATGAGGTGTGCCACGTAGAAGGATTTCCTGACCACTGTAGCGATGTGTCTACTGTCCACCTGTGTCCCAAGGTCTCTTATCACACTTTCAGTGTTATGTAGACTACCGCCTATGTGGTAGTTCATGGGTACAGAGTTTTAACCAAAGGGGATGACAATGCACTTTTTGGCATTGAGCTTGAGACCATGCCTTTGACACCAGGCATCTGTCTCAGTGAGGCCCTTTTGTAGGATGTGTACATCGTTAGGAGTTTCGATTATGGCTCCTAGTTTGCAGTCATCTGCAAATTTAGTTAGCCAAAGACCTTCTGTGTTAGCCTGTACTTCAGAGAAGTAGATAGCAAACAGGAGAGGACCTAGGACTGAACCCTGTGGTACTCCACTTGTCACTCGTCTGAAGTCTGATTTGGAGTCTGCTACTTTCACAGTGTGGGTTCTGTCAGTAAGCCAGTTGGCAACCCATCTTGTCACATAGGGATTTATACCTAGTTTAGTGAGTTTATCTATAATTCCAGAGTGGGGGATGGTGTTGAACGTCTTGGTGAGATCTAGATAGGGCTGTGTAAACCACCTTACCCTCATCTATGGCTTTGGTGACTGCTTCAAAGAATTCTATCAGGTTTAGGAGACATAATCTGCCTTTTACAAACCCAAACTGTGTGGGGTCCAGAGTTTGGAGATCACCAATATCTTTGTTTATGAGTTCCATGATGATACGTTCCATGGCCTTGCAGACCAGGCTTATCAGGCTAATGGGGCGGTAGTTCCCGGGGTCTACTGTTGTCCCCCCCCTTTGTGGAGTGGGATACCGTCATGGTGCATCATTCAATGGTTGCAAAGCCTGAGGTGAGGCTATGATTGAACATGGTACTTAGGTGGGGTGCCAGTTCATTCTGTAGTTTGTGTAGAAGGCAGCCTGAGATGTTGCCAGTCCCATGGATGCTGTGTTCTTGGCTTTGGAGAGTGAGGTTTTTACCTGTGCAGCCGTGATTACAGGAACTTTGCATTCTTCCTGTATAAAGATGGGCCCTTTAGGGAATGAGAGGAGGGGGGAAAGTTAGCACTGAACCTATCTGCCAGGATGTTGGCAATATCAGTTGGTTCTGTATATTTAGTGTCATTGTGCTGTAACTCAGAGCAGAACTGAGTGTTGCCATTAAGATTCTTGACATAGCTATAGAATGTTTTGTGGTTGTCTTTAGAATCAGTGGCAATTTTGTTTTCATAACTAGCTTTGGAGGATTTCATAAGAGATCTCAGCTTCTTACTGAGGCTGACCAGGGAGTTCCTCCAGTCATGGGATTTTACTCTTTTTTGCAACAGTTTCTTTCTTCTGTTGTAGAGTTTGTTTATGGCAGAAGACTACCAAATTGGCTTCCTTTTTTAGGAGGATAGCATCTTGGTTCTGTTAGGGATAGCACGATCCATGCCTCATGTAAGTGCTTATAAAGTGCATTTGTGCAGGATTCAGCAGTCGTACCTCTATTGTCCATCTGCAAACCTCTCTTGTCCTCCCCTGGGAGAGGTGAGTTAGCCTTGCTCCTTCTCTCCTCCACTGACCTGCCTGGCTTCTTAAGTGCTGGAACCACCAATCAAACCCCAGCTGCCTGAATCATGGTCATGTGTTCATTCCTGTTTGGCATGGAGCCAGGTTAATGTGTTATATAATGTCGTGTGTCCAAATGTCTTTTTCTGAGAACTCTTGACGAATCTGAAAGCATTATATGGATAATAGGACACGGTGATAGTTGCATTAAAGGAAAACTCAACCCTGAAACTCTAAAAAGTATATTTTTTTCATCATATCTTAGTAAAGTCATACTAATGTATTAGAATTACTCAAAGTGGTTTGCATTATGTTTTAATTTCTAGTACCCCCCAAATAGCTATCATTAGGTCATAGTGACATAGTTTTATTTTTGATAGGTTTTATCTTCTCCCCATTATGCAGTTTGTATCCCCTTTATATTACCCATCCTAGACATAATACAGGAGTTTTTCCTCCATTTAGACACAGTGACAGTGACAAGTTGTATGAGGCAGTGATGTCTTAGACTCTGGAACTGCTACAAAGCTTATTCCCTGAGTACTCTCCAAGCAAGATAGTTAAGTAGTAGGATGTTGTTGGATAATTGAATCTGTAGTCCTTAAAAATCTGCCAGTTCTTCCCTCCATACTTTTCTTGAAATGTCAAACTTGCTAACACTATCTAATTGTGCCACTAATTTACTTTTTGCTAACAGCTATCACTTCAAACAGATGACAAGGCTTGTGGCATTTATTTTAAGAACTTCTTTTTTATCCAGTTACATGGATAAAAACACTGACCAAGAATGAAAACATTTACCACTTTTTTATGTAGCGCAGCAGTATAACAGACTTAGTCTTGTACTTTGCATAAAGGTTTGTCCTACGATTTCTTCCAGAAATTAATTTAACTTTAGCTTAAAACTTAAAACAGTTTTCACTCTATCTGTTTTCTGAACTATGTTAACACCTCAATATTACTATGGCTGCTTCTTACAGACTTTTAACATGTTTTCTGCAAAAAGATTGCTAATGGGGCTTGACATATCAACGTAATCTAGTGTTTCTTCAAGTCTTTCTCTTTCCCATAATCCATTTCAAGTCTGCTTTATATGGGTCATGCTAGACATAAGCAAGTAGTGATATATTCCCATGCCATTAACATATAATGGGATTAGTGTCAGGCACTGTCATGTTATATACTGTCTGTAACAGGACTGCTTCTTTTATTTCTTGAATGGCCCTCATTTCTGTGTGTCTCAAGGCTTGTTTTACAGTATACTATGTAGTTATACAGCTGCAACCAAAAAAGTAGATAAATTGCAGGCCTTTGTTCAAACTATCTTTTTGTAGTCTAAGATGAATTAACAGTCCTGTCACCCCACACATTCGTAAATGTTTTGATACTTTACAAGAAAAAACATTTTCTGAATTTTATCTAAATGTCACAGACATCTTTGAAACTACATTTACGTCATAGGTTCATAGGTTCATAGGTTGGTACTAGGCTATCGGCCCTAGGGCCTATGCAAGACTAGCCATAACAATTCTCTGGATATTTCTTCCCATAATATTTACTTCTCTGGACCCCTGTCTAGCAGGGCAAGTGACATGATCCCTGGGGTGAATTTCCTATCTCCCATCCAATCATCAAGGTTCCTTTTGAAGATGGCCAATGAGGCGCTCTGCTTGACATGTATGGGCAGTCTATTCCAGAGTATGTGGAGTCTCTGGGTCAGGAACCTATCCCTCCAGCATGTTTTGTTCATTGTGATGACAAGGTTTAGATCCCTGGAGCATGTGGCTCTGAGGGATTGGGATTTCTTTAAGTGGAGCATGTCCAACAGCTCAGGGTTTGACATGGTCTTGTATGTTAAGCAGAGATCACCTCTGAATAGACGATATGCCACAGGATATAGCTGGAGTTTTTTTAGACGGTCAGCATATGGCATCTGCTTTAGGCCTGTGATTCTTTTAGTGAGGTATTTCTGTGGCCTTTCCAGCTGTTGCAGATGTCTTGTGAGGTACATACCAAATGGGGCATTATACTCTATAATGAGTCTAATGAGGGATGAGTACAGTGGGACAATGACCTAATTTTTTCTGGATGAAAAGCCCTTAGTGATGAGGTGTGCCACATAGAAGGATTTCCTGACTGTTGTGGCAATGTGGTTATCGAAAGTGAGACCACTGTCCACCTGTGTCCCTAAGTCTCTCATCACACTTTCTATGATTAGTGTCCTGCCACCTATGTGGTAATTTATGGGTACATGTTTTTTCCAAAGGGGATGACTATACATTTCTTGACATTAAGATTGAGCCCATGGCTCTGGCACCAGGCATCTGTTTCTGTAAGGCTCTTTTGTAGAATATCCACATCATTTGGGGATTCAATAATGGCTCCCAGTTTGCAGTCATCTGCAAACTTTGTTAGCCAGAGTCCCTTAGTGTTGGCCTGTACTTCAGAGAAGTAGATGCCAAACAAAGAGTGGTCCCAGGACTGAACCCTAAGGTACTCTACTTGTCACTTGTCTGGAGCTGGATTTGGAGTCGGCTACTTTTACAGTCTGGGTTCTGTCAGTAAGCCAGTTGGCAACCTATCGAGTGACGTAAAGATTTATGCCCAGCTTAGTAAGTTTATCTATGATTCCCGAGTGGGGGATGGTGTTGAAGGCCTTGGCGAGGTCCAGATAGGCTGTGCGGACCACCTTACCCTCGTCCACAGCTTTGGAGACTGATTCGAAGAAGTCAATCAGATTTATGAGACAAGATTGGCCCTTCACAAACCCAAACTGGGTGGGGTCCAGTATTTGAAGGTTGCCAATGTCTTTGTTTATAAGTTCCATGATAATGCATTCCATGCCCTTGCAGATCAGGCTTGTCAGACTGATGGGATGGTAGTTCCCGGGATCCAAGGCGGATCCTCCCTTGTGGAGCGGGATAACTGTAGCTGTGCACCACTCAGTGGGCATGAAGCCTGAGGTGAGGCTATGATTAAACATGACACTTACGTGAGGTGCCAGTTCATTTTGTAGTTCATGTAGTACACAGCCTGGGATGTCATCTGGACCTATGAATGCTGTATTCTTAGCTTTGGAGAGTGCTGTTTCTACCTGTGTGGCTGTGATTATCAGAATTTGACAATCTTTTGGTATTGAGATGGACCCTTTAAGGGGTGAGAGGGGGGTGAAGCTGGCACTAAATCGATCTGGCAGGATATTGGCAATATCCTTGGGATCAGTATATTTAATGCCATTCTGTTGAAGCTCAGAGCAGATCTGAGCATTGCCATTTAGATTCTTGACATAACTATAGAATGCCTTGTAGTTGTCTTTGGAATCTTGGCAATTTTATTTTAGTAACTAGCTTTTGAGGATTTTATGAGGGATCTCAGCTTCTTACTGAAGCTGCTGAGGGAGTTTTTTGCATCCTGGGATTTTCCTCTTTTCTGCAACAGTTTCTTCCTTCTGTTGTATAGTTTGTTTAAAGCAGGGGACCACCAGATTGGCTTCCTTTTTTTGGAGAAGAGCATCTTGGTTCTATTTGGGATGGCACGATTCATGCATGAGTGGATGTGCTTGTACAGCGCCTTAGTGCAGTCAAACTTTCAGATCCCGTCTGCGTGGGTGTTGTGAAGTTTGTCACTTCTGACTTCAGTAGCATGAAGTTGGCTTTGGAGAAGTTTTTTAAGGAGGTTTTCTTACTGGGGGGTGGGGGTGGAATGTGGATGTCAAAGGTGATTTGCTTATGGTCAGACCTGACCAATGAGGGGGTGACCACTGGTGTGGAGCATCTATCTCCCATGTTGGTAATGACCAGGTCTAGGATATTGGAGCCTCTGGTGGGACAATTAATTAGTTGATCCAGGGCATTGGAATTTATGAATTCCAAGAACCGTTGGGAAAAGGAGTTGGTACCCGAGTAGTTTTCCCAGTTAGTGGCAGGGTAGTGGAAATCACCCAATATTAGGGTGTTTGGTTGTATCTTAATATTTTCCAGTATGTTTAGAAAGGTGTAGTGAGAATCTTGGGGCATGGTGGGGGATCTGTAGCAAGCTACAATTTGGATTGCAGTCTTACCTAGTGTTAGTTGCACCTGGAGAATTTCAGATGCATTGTGCTGGGCAATTAGCCTGGAGGTGTGAATATCCTTGGTGAATATGGACACTCCTCCACCTTTAATGTTTCGGTCTTGGTTTTGTGGTTTTGTTAAGCACCATTCTGACACAAGAAAGGTGCTTAACAAAAGTTTGATAAGCACTTTTTAGTGTTGTAAGGCTCTAGTTGTGTGCTAAATCATTAAAAGCAGCTACCACAGAATATCACGTGAAGCATTTCAATAGCTTTAAAAGTAGTAATACACTTTGTAGCAGAGTGAGGTGTCTTAACAGTTTTTAATACTGTTCATGCATCAGAAAGGCATGTTGCTTCTACCTGCTGTTTTTGTGGAAACACTAAATGCATTACAGCTTTCAAAATGCAAAACACTTCATACTTGTCTCCATAAGTTGTAGTACACTGGCACAACTAAACCAATAAACTGCTTAAAATATTTTTTAAATGAATTCAAGAAATTAATTTGTCATATTTATTAAACTGGTTATGAACAGTGATCCAGTCATAATCTTCTGTGTTAGGTAGTTCACATTAAAAAAATCAATAATAACCTGAGTGATCATTTTAGAAGTAAAGACATGTTCAAAGTAAAGTTGATATCTGTTAGATTTTTCGACAGTCGAGGATGTCCATGCCTTTGTCAGGAACAGAAAATCCAGATCTGGGGAGTAATTGTGCATTTCCACATGTTTTCTCAATACTTTTACTTGGATTTCCGAGATTTATTCAAACTATAGTGTCAGAAATGTATTTTGTTCTGTCAGCCTGGGAGATGTGAGGGATATTTGTCCATTAAAAAGGCGTTAAAAGCATTACTCTTGTCATGATTTACATATGTTTTCCCCAGTTACTGACTGGAAAATCAAATGACAAAGATCTTAATGGCTCTTGTTTTGGAAGGATCTTGTTGTGGTGCTAAATAGCCTTTAGTGAAGGTAGGTTTATGACTCCTTGTCCCTGCCTGGAGACAGACTTGAAGTTATTTACTAGTTCTGCACTTCAGTTTACTTACTTGCTGATTTTGACCCTCTGCGGTTTGTGTACAGAGCTAACCGCTCCATGGCTGATGCCATATCAGTAGCACTGCACATCTCCCTTGACCATTTAGAGGGCAAAGACAACTATGTGAGGATGTTGTTCATAGACTTCAGCTCTGCATTTAATATGGTGGTACCAATGCAGCTGATAGAAAAACTGGCACATTTAGGAATCAGTAAACATCTCTGTAACTGGATCCTGGATTTCCTGAGAGGGATTGAGAGACCAAAGAGAGTGTGTTTGGGTTAGAACACATCAGAGTGCGTCACAATTAACACCGGGGTTCCACAGGGACGTGTTCTCAGCCCACTGTTATTCACAATCCTGACCCACAACTGCTATTCTAAGCACAAGTCCAACCATATGATCAAGTTTGCTGATGACACCACAGTCATGGGGCTCATCACAAATGAGGATGAAAGGGCGTACAGACAGGAGGTGGCACCTCTGATCAGTTGGTGTGAGGGGAACAACCTTGACCTGAATGTAGGTAAGACCAAGGGGATTATCATCGACTTCAGGAAAAGGAGAACAAACTACCCAGTGCTCAGCGTCAATGGTGAGAGCGTGGAGAGGGTTAAGAGTACGAAATTCCTGGGTGTCCACATATCAGAGGATCTCTTGTGGTTAGGAAACACCAGCCAACTGGTCAAGAAAGCACACCAATGCCTTCACTTTTTAAGAAGGCTGAAAAATGCTAAGCTTCCTCCTCATATTCTCTCCACCTTCTATAGAGGTAGAATAGAGTGCACCCTCACCTGCAACTTCACAGTGCAGTTCAGAAGCTGCACAGATAGTCAGGAAAGCGCTACAAAGAGTTGTGAGGATTGCAGAGAAGGTAACAGCTTCTAGTCTTCCATTGATACAGCATCTTTATTCTGCAAGAAGCATCCAAAAGACCACCAAAATAATACAGGACAACATGCATCCTGTCCATGGACTGTTTAAGCATCTGGCATCGGGCAGGAGATATGGCAGCATCTGCTGCAGGACTACAAGATTCAGTAACAGTTTCTACCCTACAGTGTCTAGACTTCTGAACTCAGGCACTAGTCCCAGGAGTCTGAACACATAATAAGTCAATTTTTATTTACTTGTGCAATATATATTACATATAGTCAAAATAAGTGCAATATTTATTTATTATATCCATAGTATTATTTAACTCACTCAAGTGCAATATTAGACAAATAACGTGGGCATTTCAGTCTATAGTGTGTTTTGTTTTACTTTAACTGGGGTACTTAATTTAACTCAGAGGAGGGTATTCTTTTCGTATATGAGTGTTGGTAAATGTCTCTGCTCATTCTTGCATGTATTAGAAGTAGCGTTGTATTTGTTAGTTATGTTTATTCCTCTACTTGTGCACATTATTTCATTTTCCTTTGTAATCTCAAGAATTGAGCTGATGCACGAAATTTCATTTAGGCTACACGTGTGTAGTTCTTAATGACAATACAGTTTACTGTTACTTTGATTTGGAATTTTATTAGTACTCTTTCTGTTTCTTATTTATTTTGGATTGTAAAAAATTACTTGTGTTACATCGTGCTAGCTTTTAGGCTAAGCTCATTACTATGCAAGAGCTTGTCAATTATAATTTATAATCCTTTGTGCTTTTTATGTATCTCTGCATCTAGCAAATGCCTTATGTATGCTGACAAATACAGTATGTAAGAGATGTGATTGCACCACTGTTATCTCTCCTGACACATCAACTAAACTGCTAGGAATAGCCATCGATAACAATCTTACTTTTGATCAACACATCAATAACATTATCAAAACTGTTAATAAAAAAATTGGATCATTATACCGTATCAAACATTTTCTCACACCGTCTACCAGAGCTACTATTGCCCACTCCCATCTTATTTCTACCCTCTTTTATGCCTCACCTATCTTCACTAACCTTAAGAAGGCCAACCTAAATAAACTAGCAACTTGTTACAATAGCATTGCCCGCTTTGCCACCAGTAACCCTTTCAGAACACATCACTGTCAAAACCTAAAACTCCTAGGCTGGCTCGAGCTACAAAACTGTCTTTTGATCTCCCAACTTACCATTGCTCACAAGATACTGTACCATCCTTATAATACCCCTATACTTTCTCAACTTTTAATCCCTTACAATAATCTTACCTCCCTTCGATCTTCATCTAAACTCATGACCAGATCTGTAAAGTCCCATAACTTAGCTGGTGACTCTCTGTTCACTAATACTGTAGGAAGGATATGGAATCAGCTACCCACTGATATCACTCTAATCCCCTCCTTACCTCTCTTCAAACAGAAAATCAAACTGTACTTCCAAAATCACTGGCTCTGCTCCTGCAGGACTCCTGACTGATCTTCTTCTTTCCCCCTGCACTACTAGAATTTTTACACTATACTTATTTACTTTACTTATTCCTTCTTCCTATTTGCCCTGTTACTCTCCTCCTATGCTACTACCCTCTCCTCCTTTTTCTCTCCCCTCTCTTCTTTTCCATCACATTACCCTTTTCCTCACTTCACTATTGCCTCTTTCTCTCTTCTTCCTTTGTACTTCTTCTGTAATTCCCTTCTTATCTCCCATTCTACTCTTCTCTCTCCAACAGATTATCAAATATATGTTGCTAATCTTGATGTTTTTGTAATGTTTCTACTGAATAATTATATTTTGAGTGTGTTCCTTAGGAATTTTGTTTTTTTGTGTTACTAAACGTACATTCTTTTTATACTGAATTTATTTTATAATATGTCTCCTTGTAATTTTGTATCTGTGGAGCTTTTCTCCCCGGGCCTCTACTGAAAATGGACATATATCCAGCTAGACTAGCCCGGTTAACAAATGTAAAATAAAAATAAATAAATAAAATTGCACACTGACACTAGAGGCCAGACTCTCACATCATACCTGTCAACTGTTGAGATTTTCTCAGAATGTCCAGATTTTTGCCTCATATTTTTGGTCTGTTCCTCAGAAAATGTGTAGTTTTCTGGCAAATCAGTGATGATTGAAGTCACTAAATCATGTCATACATTCGAGTTTCAGACTTCATATCCTTCAGAAAATGTATGCAAACACACATCCTGTTATTCTTGCAATTTTCTAAGTTAAAGAGCAATATCTAAAATGTGTCCCTGTTTTTGAACCTTTATGCCCTATTATTTTAAGCTTTGTCCAGATTTATTGTGCTAAGAAGTTGAGAGGCATGTCTGACATACAGACACACAAAAAAACAAATAGGTTTTCAGCGACGCACACACACACACACACACACACACACACACACACACACACACACACACACACACACACACACATGACTAGACAGAAACCCACATATGAAGAGGTGCTCACATGTAATTTACCCAAACCTCATACACCTATCAGGCACCGTCCTCAAAAACTTTGCATACACACAAACAAGTCACTTCCCGTCACAACACATAACCATGTCATTGAGTCTCAGCTACCAAACCCATAAGGTGAAACACCCCACAACCTAATATTTTGGTCATGGGAGACTCCATTGTGAGACATCTTACCAGGCTGGATGAGGAGAAGGTTACAGTTAGTTATCTGTCAGGGGCTAGGATCCACCAGATCATGCAAGCACTCAGGTCACTTACCCTCAAGTATCAGTATGACTCTGTCATAGTCCATGTGGGTGTGAATGACCTGAGATTTATCTCTTTGGACTACATGAAGAGAGACATGATTGAGCTCTCAGAATGTGTCATAAGCAGGTATGAGCCTAGCATTGAGCAGCATATCATCTCCAAGGATGATGCTACAATGCCAACAGAAAATGATCAACTTTATCAATTGACTTAGCTACTGGTGTCATTCTAAAGGAGTCCAGTACTGTCAGCTTGGGAGGACATGACTGACAGGTCATGCTGCTTTGCCAGGGATGATTTTCACCTGTCACCACTAGGCTTTTGGATATTGACCAAAAAGTTACCCACCTCTATAGTGCCTATTTTAGGCTCTGTAAAACAGACAAACTTTCCAATATAGCAAAAGCTACACAGGACAAGCAGGAGCAGCCTTAGGTCAACTGGAGTCCTAGGCAAAAGGGCTCCATGGTGCCCCACACCACCCCGGTGCCCCCATCCTGGTTTACCTACACCAAATAAATACTGGAAAAGTGCCCCTACTAGAGCGGCACCCTAGGCGGCCACCTAGTTGGCTATGTCTAAGGCCGGCTAGAGGACAAGCTAAAGGTGTTACTACTCAATGCTAGGATTCTCAACAAGAAACTGCACTCCTTAGAAGTACTCCTCACCCTAGAGAATGCTGATGTATGTCCAGTTTCTGAAACCTGGTTGAAAGCCACAGAAAGTACTCTAGCTGTGTTTTTCATACTTTTAGATCACCCACTGAGCATGAAATAGCAAAAGCTGAGGTGTATTTATCTGCATAAAGGATAAGCACATCTCAAGGCTGGTCAAACAATATGACATGCTTGAGCTACTACATGTCCAACCAACAATGGGAAAATCCATTATTCTATTCTTCTTACAGATCCCCCACCATGAACCATTAAGCCCATATTTCATGCCTGAAGTTACTAGAATCACCTACCATCCAACTCAGTACCATACTCATGGGTGATTTGAACTACCTCTCAATTAACTGGGAGGCATACATAGCTATGAACATGCAGGCCCAAAGATTTTTAACTTTGTAAACTCAAATGCTCTGGAACAGCTAGTCTGCACCCCCAGCTAGGGGTACAAATTATCCTAGATCTGGTACTCACAGATGGGTCTATGTTCAGCCATCGAATGTAACTTCCATCGAACAGCTATTCCCAAATGTTAAACATAGAACGTTACTTTTTACGAACAGGCATATCTCTGAAAATAAAATTATCACATGGCCATAGCTGGCCAACATAATGTAACAGAAGCATACTACTTACTTACTGGTAACTTAACTATAAGAAAATCCAAACGTTCCCCAATTCAGTGCAACCTCGGAGTTGGTATATATAATTAGTGGGGGGTATGGGGGTGCAGCCCCCCACATAAGTTGTTTCCGCTGTTCACTGAATCTTCCTGTTGTAATGCCATTACATTGGGCCAACTGTGGCTGTTTGCTGATTTTATTTTTGGAGATATGCCTGTTCAGTATAAGTAACATTCGATGTTTAACATTTGGGGAATAGTCATTCGATGCAAGTTGCATTCAATGACTGAACACAGAAGCCTCACAAATTATGGGTTAGTGCTGCACCCCCCAAGTGTAATGTCTTCACTGATAAGGTCAGATCACAAAGTGACCTCCCTTGGAATAAAGGTAAAACTAGACCCCCACCTAACTGCAAAAACCTTAAGAACTTTTCTAAGGCAAACTTCCTCCTATTAAGTGATGGCATAACTAGTTTCCAAGGTCCCACAAATCCAGAAAACACAGAAGCTGCTGCATAGGCATACCCAAAAACCCTGTATCACCATATAAACAACTGCACAGAAATGGCAGTACCAAACCAAAATAAGTCCAGGTCAAACTTTAAAAACAAGCCACTCTGGTTGGCCCTGGAATTAATAGGTTGTACAACAACAACAAAAAGAAAGAAAATCCTGTCAAGAAGGAATAGGCGATGCGCACAACAGAAGAAAAAGCCCCTCATTAATCTAAATAAGTGAATCAGGGAACTAGTCAAGACTCTGAAAGTAAACTGAGTCATAACTAGCCTCAAAAACTAAGGATAACTATAAGGAATTTTTAGTTACATATGCAATCTTAAGGGCAACACCCAACAATGTGCATTATTAGGTGTGAATGGCATCACCTATACCCAGCTAGAAGATATAGCTAGCTGATAAATTCAGCTCAGAATTTCACCTCCCCATCACCCCCAGTTCTCCCACAAGAAATACCCTCCACCACTCATCTGCCAATTATCACTTTGTCTGATGGATTGTAAGCCTGCATAAGTCATAGCACTGTTGGTGAGTCACTGCTGGGTGAGAAAGTAAACCTATATTTTTTGTCTTTGACTGAAAGAGCTGCTTTCTGTCTTACCAGTTCCATTTTGTTTTCTGTTTAAAGAAATCTTGGTCTGGTAATTTTATTATGCGAGAAAGATAGACACTTAAATTATCTAAGCTCATATTTCACGTTTTTGTTTTTTCCATTGGTTAATTTGAATTATCTCTTGAGTGATACTTAAATACAAAGTAAAATTCTGGGCCTTTGTCTGAAGGATTTCAAGCCTGCATAAGGTATAGCACTGCTAGTGATTCCTTGCTAGGGTTTCCCACCCATCATGTCGGTCGTCTTTATAAACCTGGTGATTTTAAGCTTCCCACCCCTACTGTAAATTGAGCTTAATAAGCTCTTCCCTTTCTACACTGCTGCTGCTGCTATCTTGAAAATTTTATTTGAATTATTTATTTACCTTTCCTTGTGCTTATATTGAAAAAGTCCACTTTGTCTCTTATAGTCTGTTGTACTAATTTACTTAATCTGAATTCATTATCTAGCTAGCTGTTGGATAAAGTAGTGTATTTTTACACTCTAGCAAGCACTTGTTTTCTCATTAACGTCAGTGGATTTTCCTTCTAGTGCAGTGGGAGGTAGTCTCGTCTGTCTAGGCTGAGGAAACACTTGAGATTTCTGCATGTAGTTTTATTGGCTGGAGAGCTTATTAATCATCTTATCTTCTTTTAGCGTCTTTATAAATTCTCTACACTTGAGTGGCTGTTGGATCATTTATACAAAGCAAAGTACTTTTATTGAATAATCACTTTTATGAGCTATTTTAAGGTACACTGCTGTAGCCGTATCTTTAAGTTTGCTTGTGGTAGCACTTCAATCCTGAGACTCTCTTACTGTGCTTTTACATTAGGAGGACTGGGATTATTCATCTAGTGACTGTAGGTGTTTACCTGGTCTTTCTGAGCTGGGCAGCCCACAAAAGGGCTCCAAGTATTTTTTCTTTGCACTCCTGTTATATACTATGACTGTATTTAACTAGTTTAAAAATGTACTGTTTGCTGCTGCTTTGCACTGTATTTTAATACTTCATTTGTTGCACTTTGACTGTATTTTACACCAACTGCTGCTTTTACTTAATTTAAGAAAAGATCTGTTTCTGCTGTTTTATTCTGTTGCTATTATTAATTCAAGAAAAACGGTGCCACTTTTTACACTGTTGCTTATTTAATTAAAAAAATCCTACTTTTTTCTGTTTTTCCGTTGCACTTCTGTTGGCCTTAATATAGAGTGGATTCAAACCAGCTGAGTTCAATTTTATTTGTAGACTGAGCAATAAAAATCAGGACTTCTTTTTTAGAGAACCCCCTGTACTCTCATGGCAGGAGTGTACAGTGGGACTAGCTCATTGAAGGTTACTGGTTCAGGGCTCAGTCTGTGCTACTTCATTAGTGCAGGGCTCAGTGTGAGCTTTTTCATTGGGTCTTAGTATTATTAGCCGCTTTGCTCTTGCTTGCGCATAACGCACCATCGCATACTACCATGCAGTGGCGATAACTCTTGGCGGTTATAGACACGTCAGTAAAAGTATTTTCCTTTAGAAGCAGCTGCTATCTGGCAGAGCACTTCATGAATAGCTCTCAGCTGTTCAGTGAACCACCCAGCAGAGTTTACCTCTTACCTATCAACATCAGACCCTATAGATCCCCTCTTTTCTAGACCTTCTTCTACTGTACACCCATAGTTTAGTCACCCTAAAATATCTCCCTGCCTGATACCCACATCTTTTTTTTCTCCTCATCTGCTGAGATACCATGTTCATTCTTGCATTATGGACATAATGTTTCTCCTGCCAGCCTGGTAGACATGGTTTTTTTGAGGCAGTGTAGCAACTGCCTCATGTACACTGACAACCCCTTACTCCTAAATTACTCAAGTACAATTTGTGAGAGATGCTCCTTCACTAAGAACCTGGAATAACTGCTCTCTTGCACACAGGACAGCATCACTAAACAGGTTGTCAGCTCACAAACCGCAACCACTATTTGTAATATGCACCAAACACATAAACCTTCATATGCAGAGGTACTCTCCATAAACCTACCTAAACACCAGAGACCTCCAAAACATAAGCATGCTACACCTAACACAACACCCAAAGCACCCAATACACAAAAACACTATCACCTGTGTCTCACCAAATAAGCCCTTAAGGCAATTCTCAACTATTCCAAATGTTTTAGTTACAGGTGACTCTAAAGTGAGACATACAGACACCCCACTCACCAGGCTGAACATGGAGAAGGTTATGGTCAACTGCCTGTGGGTTTATATCACATCATCAAAAACGAAAGATCTCAAATGACAAAACATCGGACACACAACATCAAATCACAAATACATCGAACCAGTGTCAACGGCAGTTCCCAATGGTGACATCCAACATGAAGGGTGTAGGCAGGGGGGCAAGCCCCCCTGCATCCCCCACACCCTCCGCTACTTAAATATACCAACTCCAAGATTGCGCGATAGTGTAAGAAATGGAAATCTTCCATTCCCGCACTGTAGTGGACTGAACTGTGATCTCTGACGTAGTATCTTTAAGTGGCAGGGGGTGTGGGGGGTGCAGGGGGTCTTGCCCCCCTGCATGGAGCAATTTTTTTCAGCCACACTCCAAATACTTGTTTCTACCCCATTTCAATGTTCTGCTTTTCGATCTAGTGATGTTCGAGATTCTCGTCCTTTGATGTTGTGATATAAACCCTCTGCCTGTTTGGTGCAATGTTTCAACAGATAGCACATGCACTCAAGTCTCTCAACAACAAGTACCGTTATGCCTCAGTCATACTTTATGTTGCTGTAAATGACTTGAGACACACCTCTCTGGACTATATGAAGATAGACATGATTGAGCTCTCTGAATATGTGCCTCAGGCAGGTATGTACCTAACTTTGAGCAGCATTTTACCCTCACCTTGGGTGATACCACAATAAACAGAAAATGATTGACATCAATAATTGGATTAGTTTCTGATTTCATTCTAAGGGGATCCAGTTCCTGTCAGCCTGGGATGACATGGTGGATAGACCACACTGCTTTGCCAGAAATAGTTTTCACCTGGCACCTCTAGGCTTTCAGTTGCAGGCTAAGGCACTTGCCTCCCCCATAATGCCTTTTTTGGCAAGATCACAACAACAAAATTCCTGATGTAAAAATATCAAACACAAAGATACTAAGGGTCATGCTGCTAAATGCTAGGAGTTTAAATCAGAAACTGCACTTTCTGGAAGCCCTCCTCTCCCTGGAACATGTTGACATTTGTGCAGTCACAAAAAGCTGGCTCAAGGCCACAATGTACCCCAGCCTTGCAAGGCTACAATGCCTTCCATACTTTCAGACTGCAAAATGAAGATGTGAGAACCAAAGGAGGTGGATTATCTATCTTCAATAAAGATAATTACATCTCTAGACTGATTAGACAAGAAAACTCTGTGTAGCTACTCCAAGTCCAAATTACCATGGGTAAGATCCCCATTGTCAGTTACAGGTCCCCTTCCATGAACCAAGATGCCCACACAGCTTATTCAGACCTACTTGGGACAATTAAGGTACAACCTAACATCTTAGTCATGGGTGACTTCAACTATCCTTCCATTAATTGGGAAACTTATATGAGCCCAAACTCACTTGCACAAAAGTTCCTGGACTTTGTTAACTCAAATACCCTGGAACAAATAATATTCCAGACCTGGTCCTCACCAATATGAGTGATTGATACAACACCTCAATGCACTGGTTAAATCTGACCATAACTCAGTAGCAATAGCACCAGAACTCCCCAAAGGAGAAGTCAGGCTAAAAAAAACTTCGCCAAAGCTAACTATACCCTCCTAAAGTAAGGTATAATCAACTTTCAAGCTCCAGTTTCCACAGATGGCATTGACAGCTATACTAAGGTGTACACAAATGTATAGACACAGCCATGATGGATAGGATTAAACAAGATCCTCAAGAAAAAAACAAACCATCCTGGTGGACGTCTAGCATTAATAAATTATACAATAAATGAAAGAAGCTGCTGTCTAAAAAATACAAAAGTGAAATCTCAGAACTGAAGGAACACCCTCCTCAACCTAAACAAACAAATAAGACAACTCGTAAAATCTACAAAGGGAAGACAACTCATAAAATCTTCAAAGGGCAACTATGAGAAAAATTTAGCAACCATAGCCAAGGATAACCATAAAGCTTTCTTCAGCTACATCCACAACCTAAAGGTAGGACTTAGATGAGTGCTGAACTAATTGTGGATGGCATCACACATACTGACCCAGCAAAAATTGCAAACCTGCTAGCAGACAGATTTGGCAAAATTTTCACCCCCTACCCCCCCCTCAAGCATACCACAAACCACGTCTTCATCATCTCCTCCTCCCTGCATCTCCAAAGAGCAAATCATCAATGCTCTCTCCAAGGCTAAGAACACAGCCTCCATGGGACCAGATGGCATTCATTCTGGGCTGCGTTCTTAATGTTCTAAAACAAGAACTAGCTACTCCATTAGGCACTCTGTTCAACTACAGCCTTAGTACTGGCTTTGTCATCACTGAATGGAAAACAGCAACTGATATCCCCCTCTACAAGGGCACCTCAGTAACAGACCAGGATAATTATAGACCCATAGGTTTAACCAGCCTCATCTGTAAGGCAATGGAACAAATCATCATGGAACTCATAAATAAGGATATAGGTGACCTCCAAACCCTGGATCCGTCCCAGTTCAGTTTTGTCAAGGGCAGATCATGCCTGCTAAACCTGGTGGACTTCTTTGAAAATGTGACCAGAGCCACAGATGAGGGCAAAGCCATGCACACAGCCTGTCTTGACTTGGCCAAGGCCTTCAGCACTATCTCACAGTCAGGCATAATTAACAAACTAACTTAGTTGAATATCAACCCCTGTGTTGTCAGATGGGTTGCAAACTGGCTCAAAGATCAACAACAGCCAGTCAAAGTGGGAGACTTTACCCCTACCAGCAGACCTGTCACCAGTGGGGTCTCACAAGGTCAGCGCGGGGCCCACTCTTGTCTGGTATATACTTCTCAGATGTTCAGGTCAAAATGGAGGGGCTGTGGCTAACCAAGCTGATGACTGTAAATTAGGTGCTATCATTGAATCTCCTAGCAATATCAGCATACTTCAAAAGGGGCTTACACAGACCAATGATTGGAGCCAAAGCCATGGTCTTAATCTAAATGCTAAAAAATGCATCATTCTCTTTGGTAAAAGACTGTCCCTGTTTATTATAAAATAAACAATAATACCCTAAGTACCAATTCAGTAGTGAGAGACCTGGGAACACAAGTTGACTGTGACCTCAGCTTTGACCACCATGTGTCTACCATGTGTCTACTGTGGGGAGAAAGGCATTCTGAGTTGCTCACCTGATTACTAAAGGGATCTCTACAAGAGCAAAAGAAGTTATAACTCCCCTGCACTCGTCATTCATCAGGCCCATTATTGAATATAATGCTGCCTTTGGTATGTACTGTGTCAGACACCAACTTGAGAGACCTCAGAGATTTCTAACTAAGAAAATTCAGGGTCTCCAGCACATGTCTTATATGGTCAGACTGAAGTCGCTGTCACTGTACTCAGTAGCATATAGACTACTTAGAGGCGACTTATGTCTGGTTTACAGGGCTATCTCTGACACAAATCTAATGGAAATGCTTCACATCCACAAGCCAAATGGGACTAGAGTCACCCATTCCAGGAGACTCAATCTAGCCTGCAACATAAACAGGACCTGCTGGACAGACAGATACATCTCTCAGAGGTTGCCACTCCTCTGGAATACGCTTCCAATCCATATCAAACAGAGCACCTCCATGATCCTGTTTAAGCACAACCTGGGTGACTGGATGGAAAACTGTAAATTTCTGCCAGGGATTGCCCTGTCTTTTCTCCTGGACATGGGTAGTCCTTGCTAGAAAAACTTTTGGCATAGATGATATCTCTCATCTAGTATTACATTGGAATGTAACAACTAGGCTGGTAAAGACCCTCGGGTCAATAGCCTAGTAACATCCTATGAACCTAAAGAACAGACTGACACTGTGCACTCTAAAGCTAAAAACAAGACTTCATTGGGGCCTGATGATATACCAGGTTGCCTGTTAAACAGATCGAATCAGGACCCTATCAAGCCCATTGTGATCTCTATTTAACCACGACCTTCAGACTGGCTTTGTCCCGATCAAATGGAGGACAGCAGCATTCATCCCTCTGCACAAAGGGGGACCATCAACTGACCCGGGTAATTGCAGACTCATAAGTTTGGCTAGTCTCATATGTAAGGTCATGGAACGAATAATCATGGACCTGATAAATAATGACATTGGAAGTTTCCTAACACTGGACCTGATCCAATTCAGCTTTATCATGGGCAGATCATGTCTACTATATCTGGTGGACTTTTTGAAAAAGTCACTAGGGCCATGGATGAGGATAAAGCAGTACATACTGGCTACCTACACCTGGCCAAGGCATTTTACTCAATTCTACACTCAGGTATTACAAATAAACTCACAAAACTGGGCATAAATCCCTACATCACTAGATGAATAGCCAGTTGGCTCACGAACAGGACACGTGGTTAAAGTAGGTGACTCTAGATCCAGCAAGAGCCAGTTACTAGTGGTGTGCCAGAGGGCTCAGTAATGGGACCACTCCTGTTTGGAATATGCTCTTTTGAAGTCAAGGCTAATATGGAAGGCTTCTGGGTGACAAAGTCTGGTGACAACTGCAAGCTGGGGCCCATGATCAAATCCCCCAGCAATGTAGATATCCTTCAGGAGGGTCTAAATCAAACAAATGATTGGTGCCAGAGCCATGGCCTAAAACTAAATGTGAAAACAAATGCATAATCATACCCTTTGGGAAGCCAAAGACCTCTGCAAATTACAACATTAATAGCACACCCCTAAGAATTGACTCGGATGTGACAGATATAGGTACACATATAGATAGCAGCCTGAACTTTGATTGCCATGTGTCCACAGTGGTGAGGAAGTCATTCTATATGGCACAGTTTATATGTAAAGGTATGGCATCCAGATCCAAGGAAGTCATAGTCCCACTGTATCAGCCCTCATTAGACCAATAAATTGAGTACAATGCACCATTTGGCATGTACTTGATTAGACACTTACAGCAGCAGGATTAACCTCAGAGGTTCCTCACAAAGAAAATACAGGATGTTAACATGTCCTATGCAGATAAACTAAAAGTTTTATCCATTTACTCTGTCTCCTACCCACCATTAAGGGGTGACCTATACCACACCTACAAGGCACTCACAAATCCAGCCCTAATGAAGCTGCTACACATCCACGAGACAAACAGCACAAGGGTCACCTGATCTAGGGATCTAAACCTAGTCAATGACTGAAACAAAACATGCTGGAGAGACTGATATATATCACAGAAATTACACTTTCTTTGGAACAAGCTTCCTATTCACATTAAACTGAGACCTTCCCTAGCCCTCTTCAAATGCAGTTTGGATCAATGGATGGGGAATCAGAAATTAATATCTAGGGTAGTGTCTATGTCCCCTAAAGGAAAGGGGCAGTCTGTAAAATACTTAAGACATATGCACAAACCTATGATATCTTCTTGCACCTAGGGGTGACATATTACGTAAAATCCAGTTACACTGGCTAGGCTTGTAAGGGCTCTTAAGCCATTAGCCTAGTAATCTCCTATGAACCTATGAACTTGCATAGATATTAACAAAAACTGTTATTGAAAAATTGATCTGATGACGTCCAGTTGGTGGATGAATGTGTTTATGAATTACAGATGAGTTATTCCTGTTACTAAGCCTGTTTGAGTTAGTTTCTTCAGTATGTTCATAGAAGAGGAATTAATATCTGATGTTCTGGATTTATTACTGTTACATAATGCTGTAATGTTTGTGTGTTTTTATTTTCCATTTTTCAAAAATAATAAGGAAGTGAAGCCAGTCTTCTAATGCTGGGGACAACTATCTGCTCACATATATGTTGTGGTTTTTGTTCAATTAATGACTGGAGTAACTGGCATAATTTCCTACGGCTGTTCTTCCATAAAGGGGCAGGCATAGCTAGAAGACCTCTGCAGACAAATAAGACTGCAAAAAGTGTTCGCTTACTTTTTCCATTTAATTGAACACTTCTTAAATCCCTGCCTTTTTTCTTTTATGTACTTGGGAGCGGAGAAAGCAGCAGGGGAATGCAGTAGCCTCAGGCTACACTCCTGACAAGAAATAATTTACTTGTTCTCACAAAAAGTCTTGCCATCTCTAATATTTCCCTGCTTTGTTTGGTCAGCATCCTTCATTACACATAGTGATGTCTAAGCTCACTGGCATCAGGTTTTCTTCTAATGTCATTGTTTTATATTGTTTGGCCCTTGCATGAGCAGCTTTTTTTAGTTGCTTTTCGCAGTTTGGTCTGTGTGCATTGCATTCCTGTTCTTCATGCTTATTGTAGTTTTGTTACTTAGTTACAGGCATTGATAAGTATGCTTTGTTTATTAAATGACAACAAGTATTATATGTTTATTGAATATACACTATGCATTAATTACAGTATAATATTTCCAGGTCACTTCCGAAAAAGACCACTCACAATGCGTGGCAAGACCGCATCCATTAACAAAAAAAAAAAAAAAACAGTATAGGCCAAATGGAATACTCACTGAGCTGTGTAGAAATAAATACATAAATAATAAATAAAGTAAGTAAATCCATACATACATGCTTACATAAATAATTAGCACATGTATGGTGAGGTATTCACATAGCTTAGATGAAATGAATAGATTCATATACACATACCTACCTACCTACATACCTTCATAATAAAAATAATAAAGGTAAGGTGAGATACTCACTGATCTTGGCTAAATTAGGAAATGCAAGGCTGGGAATTAAAAATATATATATTGCCTCCAGCACTATGTGGGCAATGCTGCACTGTCCAATAAAATGGTGGCAATGTAATCTGATTCAAGGACTTGATAAAGCCTTGTAAAGTAAACATCTAATTAGTGGCTCATTATCAAGTCTCTAAATTGAACACTGCACAATTACAGGTATCCTCACTAGCATTCCCCCTGCCAGTGCATTGCAATCACACACACACACACACACACACACACACACACACACACACACACACACACACACACACACACACAGAGACATCTAGGCAGCTGCAGTCATGCCTCTACACAAAAACACACAGACACACACACAGACACATCCAAGCAGCTGCAGTCATGCCCCTACACACGCACACACACACACGCATGCACACACACACACACACACACACACACACACACACACACACACACACACACACACACACACACACACACAGTCACAGAGACATCCAGGCAGCTGCAGTCATGCCCTTACACACACACACACACACACACACACACACACACACACACACACACACACACACACACACACACACATCCAAGCAGCTGCAGTCATGCCCCTACACACACACACACACACACACACACACACACACACACACACACACACACACACACACACAGTCACAGAGACATCCAGGCAGCTGCAGTCATGCCTCTACACACACACACACACACACACACACACACACACACACACACACACACACACACACACACAGTCACAGAGGCATCCAGGCAGCTCCAGTCATGCCCCTACACATAAAGACACACACACACACAGTCACAGACATTTAGGGAGCTGCAGTCGTGCCCCTACATGCACATACACAGTCACAGAGACATCCAGACAGCTGCAGTCATGATCCCCCCCCACACACACACACACACACACACACACACACACACACACACACACACACACACATGGTTCCTAGTACTTCCCTCCTACTGAGCTGACACCTTAACTCCTGTCATAGCACTGAATGGGTGTAGGCCATCAAAAGATGGAATGCACATTTTTCAGTTCTGTCCCCAAATAGTGTTACAGATCTAAAGCTCTACCACTCTCCTCCAATCCCCACAAAAAGTTTCAAGGAAGCACACATGGCTAATCGGCTTTAGTTGTGGCCCTGGACTGCAGCCTTCACTAGCATTGCAGGACCACCGAAGCACTATGACTATAACCTTCTTACCTCTGCACCATTACACTGGTCTCTGAATTGCTCTGGCATAATGCACTAAGCAATCATGCTACAAACAGGATTGTTCAATGTGTCACTTGTTTCTGAATCCTAGCCCGTGTTTGTTCAATGACCAATAGTTCAAGTTTGGGGTCTGTAAACTAGGTAGGTGAATGACTGTGCACAGGGTAGTTTTGTTCCTTCTCAGTGTTTATCTGTTTCACTTTCTAGCTGTGGTTTCTTCTGTGTGAAGTCTGGAGGGCTTACCATGTCTGGGTTAGTTTTCACCATTGTCTCTGGCTTCCTCTCATATATTCAAATAATGTCAATAGGTCATGTGACAACTGCCCATAGGTGTGCTTACATGTTTCCTGCAAGGGACTGATATTCCAGCTAGTAATGGTGCTCTGCCTTAAGACTCTTTGCTTACTGTCATATGTTCTAGCTTCCTTAGAGCCCTGAATACCATACAAGGGGTATCAAAGAATAAATGAAAAATGAATATGAGGCATCATACAACACAGTTTGCAAAGCATAAGTACGGAATCGGACTAATAGTTAGAGATATCTTCCGAGTAATCCTGACAACCTATTGGATTGTACTGATTATGCCAGTAAATAGTTCAGTCTGCTGCACTGTATTGTTTATGCCAATAAATTATTGTTTTGTCTTGTATGTTTATTATTTATGTCAATAGGCCTATGTTATAAAAAGAGTTCATGGGCCAGCTCATGTAGCCAGTTAATAGACAAATAAAATTAAATGAGACACCGGGGCCTTTCTCAAGTTGCAGTGTGTATCTTGGTGGCTTTAACAATAATTAGGTGGGGAGTTAGTGAGATGACATTTCATCTACAGATTGCTCAAATGTGTCTGTCTGTACACATTTTGTATGGTTTGTGCATGTGTGTTGATTTTTATGCATGCAGTCAGTGACTGTATACACATTCAGGGCTTAGGGTGCTTTGAATGTATGGATTCTATATAGTCACTTTGTAGAAAACTAAGTTGTTTTATCAGTTTTAATGACATTAACTACATGCCTGTAAAATTGTGGGTAAAGAAGACTTCAATGCCAGCTGCTGAGAGCAAACAAGAGCAGATGTTAAAGTCACTTCTTTGACAGTGTTTGTCACACAAAGGGCCAGATTCAGTAAAGCTTGCGGAAGCTATCTGTGGACAGCGCAGCAGCCGAAGGAAGACTTCAATACACCGGCTGCAGATGCAATTCCAGAAGCCACACTGAAGGCAGACCGAGTACTTAAGTATTCAGCATTGGACAATTAGGAATTCCATGCATGCCACTGTGATTCCAAAATACATTGAAACATTTCAGTTGCATTGTATGTGCACAAACAGCCACACCAACTCTGTTTTTAAAATTCTTGGTGGATAGTTTATGAATCCCAAAGAATTCAAGTGAATACTATGGATTATGGCAAAATCTGTAGTAAAATGGAAAAAAAAAACATACAAATGCAACCTGCTGTTAATATACTGCATCAAGCGGCAATGAAACAAGCCATAAATGAGGTTGTGGCTGTGCATCCTAAAAGGCAGCCAGGTAAAGTCAGAGGAAGGCTGCAACTAAACCAGTTGTCAGACCAGCAGATAATCAACAGATACTGGCTAGACAGACAAATGTAGAAGACTGTAACATGTGTGTCCCACATATGTCTGTGTAGACACTGTGAGGAAACCCCATTCCCCTTGAAACCAAAGTGTGTCTCAGCCTGTGTGTAATTGCATCTGGGACATTCCAGAGACATGTGGGGGATGCTGTGGAGTATCACAGATTCCAGAGACATGTGGGGGATGCTGTGGGAGTATCACAGACAGCTGCTGGTCATCCATCCAATCATCCATCTCCTGGCAAAATTCCTGGATGTGCAGCAAGGTGGATAACTACATGCACTTCATCCACCTGCATGGAGCAGAGACATGTAATGCAACACTTCTACAACATAGCAAACTTTCCACATGTACATGATGCAATAGATTGAACACACATACCTATCAATATACCAGAGTACATCCAGAGGCAGACTGAAGGATAAACAGAAAGGGCTGGCCAACCATCAACTGCCAAGTTGTGCGTGCAGCAGATGGCAGTGTAATATCATGGCAACACACCCTGGAGGTGTCCATGATGCTGCCATTTGGAGGGAAAGTGGACTCTAGGCCGCATTCTAGTAAGGTGAAATACCAGAGGGATTGCTACTGGGTAAGTACAGGAACACAGCTAAGATGCAATCTAAGAATCCCCCTCTCAACAATATCCATTTTGACCAAAAGTGGTTTTATTCTCCACAAGAGGTGACTGCGGTTTTTCGCTTGAGCCATGGCTAATGACCTCATGCTGTGAACCATCCAACCCTGCACAGGAGGCCTATAACAGACCACACACAACAACCAGAAACAACATAGAGCATGTGTTCAGTGTATTGAAAGCTAGGTTCTGATGTCTGGACACATCTGGGGGTACACTGCAATACATGCCTGTGAAGGCAGTACAGATAACAGTGTGTGCCATGCTACACAAGATGCTAACACAAGCACATGGAGGTCTTCCAGACAAAGGCTCCTAAAAAGATTAAGTTGAATGCTGCACTGTCTTGTAAACCAAATTTATTTAATAAAGTGAAAGCAAATAATGCTACAATTACCTTAAATTTACAGCTATATGAAAAAGAAGACAGCTCCTTTGGCTACCAAGTCAACAAATGAAATCAGAGTGATGGACAGAGCTGGCAAAAGCCTTTTGCCTCTTCTAGCCTCTCATGGAAGATTCAGTAATCAGTTATTTTCTAAACCAAATGCAAGAGATTATTCTGGCTTTGCCTAATATGGACACAAAAGACAAGTTGCACAAAATGGCTTCCTTCCACAGCAGATAAAACTGAAGTTCATAAGTGAAGGGTGCTTATAAATTTACTGATGTATCAGTGAGAGTTACAACCACAGTTGTAACTATTTTAAGGAGTGCATGGCTTAAGAAGAGAATCATATGCAGAAAGACTTAGAACAGACCTTCTGAATGCGCCTATCTTTCCAAATTTTCTGTTCATCAAATCTCCTGATCATCGCTTCTGATCTAGAAAGGGATGAGGATATCTAGATCTGTTGTTAAATAGTTTCATGAGTCTATACTTCAGTATCTGAGGAATCCCCCTTCAGCTAGAAGGCTCTTATACAGATAGCAGCAGAGTCTGAGGCTACAAAAGTGCTTTTCTTCTATGTTAGCAATCATTCTACTTTTTCCCCATCCATTTTTAAAGTGAAAATTACAACATTACCTTCACTTTTAGAAAGTCATTATTATGGACAAGTAGGGTCTGGATAGTAAGCATCAAAAAGCTTTTCTTCAGAATTTGGAACATGAATCTTTTATAACTACTCTAGATATGGAATAGAAATGCATCTACTATTTCCTCTGAGGCCATTACCACAAAGTACTTTTCTTTACAAGTAACAAATGATCGCTTTCAATATAAAATCCATCCATTTATTTTTACCACAGTAGGAAAAGCATTTTCAAAATGCTTTAATCAGCTAACAACTATAAAGATAAACATTTACAGCACTAGCCAATTATTCAGTAATAGCTGAAACTCAAAATGTTGTAGTCTTCCTTTCCAAGGCAAATTCAAAGAAATATTCACCTCTAATGCATAATCACAATTATTGGTATTTCTGTTGAGAGCAGATGAAAGACAATTCCTTGGGGCCATGGGCGGCATATTTTCAGGTATTCTAATGTTCACTCATGCAAGATTTCACATGTGAATATTGACTACATCAGACTCTGCGCAATAAGTCAATTAAGCAATAACCCACGTCTGGGTGTGGGTTGGTGTAATATTGACTACATCAGACTCTGCGCAATAAGTCAATTAAGCAATAACCCATGTCTGAGTGTGGGTTGGTGTGGTTTGGTCATGAGGGCGAAGCCCGATTGGCCAAACAAAGACAACCAAGGGTAAATCTAGCATTACCCACACCCAGACGTGGGTTATTGCTATTATACAATGACATTATTTAAGAAAGAAAAAAACTTACTTTTCTTAAGTAATGCCTTTGTAATATAGCTGCGTGGTGCCCTTCCATGGTTTTCCGCTATCCTGGGTCTTTTTCTGATGTACTGCGCATGCGTATGCTTATGCAGTACATCAGAGCTGTGTTGAGGAAGCAACAGAGAAAGGAAGATCTCCGTTGCTTTTTTAAAACTGTCTCGCTATGTTAAACGAGTTTAACATAGCGAGATATCTTTAAAAAAGCAATGGAGAAAGGAAGATCTCTGTTGCTTTTTTTTTTAAGATATCTTGCTATGTTAAACATATAACATAGCGAGATTACAGCAATGGAGATCTTCCGTTCTCCGTTGCTACCTAACAGAAACAAAAAAAAATCAAGACTTATACTAATGGAAAAAGTCCAGGTGACCGGACATTTTCCATTAGTATAAGTCAGATTTACAACGGGCACGCTGGTTGGGCTGGCCAATCAGCATGCACATTTTGGAATACTAATCGGCAGTCATTGTATAATTGCTCTATTAGTGGCCTCAGTTCCAATGTCCCAGAGACTGAAAACAGAATTTTCAACAGAAAATCATTACAATGTATCAGTAGATATACCATTCTTAACCCATGATTCTTTGTTAGTGTCTCAGAACAGATTTTTCAGAATATGCATGGATAGCCCATTTCATCGGTATCTCCAACAAGAATTATTGCTCTCATCAGGAAAAGCACTTTCATATCAGTAGAACAGAAATCAAATAAAGGCAAAGAATTTCAAAAACTCTTCAGATCAAATGTACTTCGGGACATCTACAAATCCTCATAGACAATACAGTAGCAATGCAGCATTTGAATAAACTAGCTGGCATTACCTCATAGCAGTTATACTGAGAAATGTTGATTTAACAGCTGACTATTCAACATAATTTGAATCTGGTAGCAGTTCACCAGCCTGATTACCAAAGCTTTCCAGCAGCTCGCTCAGCAGGCATATGTACCAAGCTTATGACCTGTAGCTACACACTAAGCTTTAAGACATTGTGTCATTTTGCACCACACCAAAGGCGGATCACTTTGCAAATTGTCTTGATGAACAAGTACAGAGGTTTTGTGCTTTCTCCATCAACCCAAGCCTAGAAGCTGGATGCATTTTCTCTGCGGTTTGAGAAACTAATATGTTTTTCCCATTTCCACCGATTCAGAAGATGCTACCAAAAATAAAAATGTTAATTCTTAGTGCTCCAGCCTGACCCTGACAAACTTAGTTTTAATTTCTGCTTCAGCCCACTGCAGATATTGCTATCACAAGAGTAGGGCACAGTTATTCATCTCATCCTAATGTCACTCAGTCCTTTGCTTTGGAGGATAGGGCATTAATTCCTAACAGTAATTCCTTTTTTACTGGATATCCATCATATCCTGAGAGAGGCTAAGAGGCCAGCTAGTTAGAAGTACCAGCTAGTATAAGCACCCAAAATCACAGTAAAAGCTAGTTCAAAAATAAAATATTCTCTGCCTGGATGTATTCACCAGCTCAATCCCACAGGTTTGGGATATTTTAACCACTTACTTAGGCCCAGTATAATCTATTCTTTAGCCAATGTTAAGGTGTCTGCTATCTCAATCTACACACCATTCTTCATACAGGTTGCAGCTGATCTTTCAGTTAACAGTTTTCTATAGGGCATCCTTCACTTAAGAGGACCAATGTTGGAAAAAGCTGACTTTATCTTCATTTGAATTAGCAGATTCAGCATATTTAATGTAGTTGCATGTGCCTCTGGAAGGAGAATATCGAAGCTGCGAGTCCTGCTGTGTAAACTTTCTTACCTTGTTTTTCATAATGAGAGTATCTTCAAAGAATAAGTCCTCATTTATATGTAAGGTGGCTTTGTCTGTACCACTTACAGTCACTGCAGATACCAGTCCTCCCCAAGTAACAAAATAGAAAAGGGGCACGTTTAAATGCCTTAAATGTTCACAGGTATTTGGGATACTATAAAAGAATTCATGCTGTCAAGAAAATAGATCTGCTTTATGAAAGGACAATAAGTCTTGTACATTATAAGGCAAAACCTATTAAAGTGGTTGGCCTACTGTATTGCTTTTTGTTATGACAAAATACAACAAGATCCTGGCATGATTATAAAAGCATATTCTACTGAAACTGCCAAATGCTTCCAGCATACTATTGAAATATTTTGATTTGGGATATTTTATAAGCTGCTAATTTCCTTTCATGTTTACAAAACACTTCAATTTAGAATCACAGTCTTCAGGTAGGACAGGTTTTGGCACAGCGGTGCTACATGGAATCCTATAACTGTCCACAAACCCCAATTTCTTGTTATATTTTGGGATTCTACCTGAACATTATGTTTTACTGTTGTAGTAACCCTCCCCCAAAAATATAGTACAGGAATGTGAGGACGTTCACCATAACATTATATTTGAAGGAAAGTTCATTGTAACGAGAAAGATACCCACATTCCATCCCCCTATTACAGTTTTAGTTTTCATGTTTAGTTTTCATTTCTACTTATTGGTAGAATCTTTCTGCATATAGTTTACAATGGATTGATCAGAGCATTTTTTATTATATATTTGTTTTCCACATGAACAGTTTCTAGTGAGGCTTATTGCACAAAAGAATAATCTGGAAGTGTACCTTTGCCACTTAAATGTGAATCTCACATCACTAGGTTTGAGAAGTAGATCAGGCACCTGAGGTGAGAGGGAGGAATATATCCGGAGAGATTCATTCCCATTGCTCTGGATAGTGTAAAATAAAGTCTATTGCCAGTTCATTTCCACAGCTGATTTATATGTCCTGTTTTAGTCTTTCCCTCCTCTTACCTTAAACCCTTCTTTTATTTTCTCATCTTCTCCTCTCTACCCAATTAACTCATCTAGGTACCATTTTCCCACATCACCCCTAGGTTCATAGGTGTGTACTAGGCTAATTGACCACTAGGGTCCTTATAAGCCTAGCCATGCAACCCAAATGCGACCCACACATTTGATTTATATAGGTGGTGATTACTGACCATCTCTGTCCATTAGAGACATAGGAGCCAGACCAGGGGTGAATTTGCAATTACCTATCCATTGGTCCAAGTTGCAATTAAAAAGGGATAGAGATGAACTCTGCTCACATGGATGTGGTGCCTGTTCCAGGGAATGGGATTTCTCTGAGAAATATATCAATTTCTCCAACATGTCCTATTTATCTTGCAAGTAAAATTTAAAAATTGTAATCTAGTAGTTCTGATGCCGTTTGTTTGGCAGATGTACAAAAGGTTCATCAAAACAAGGTCCGGGGATGTCCTATATGCCAGGCAAAGATCACCATTCAGAAATCTGTATGAAACCGAGTAAAGAGACAGGGCTTTGAGGTGATCAGCATAGGGCATTGTGTTTGCTAACTATATTGAGGAGCCTTTGTGGATGTTCCAGCTGCTGCATGTGCCATGTCAGGTACATACTTAAAGGGGCATTATAGTCGCTCACTTTTAATTTCTCCAAGCCTTTTGGGTTTATAATACCATGACGGGAATGGACCAGATTCCTAAGTCAAAATATGATTAAAGTTCATAAAATTAGTATTGTTTCATTCTTTGATGTATTCAGAAGTGCTCTTCACAGCACCTGCAATGTGCTCAGTAATGACTCCTTCTCCAGTTCATATGGAGTTACATGTATTGGTAACATATCTTAAGTACGACTGAAAATGATTTTTTTATAAAATTAGTTTCTCCTACTACCACAGGAACTGTCTGGGTATCCTTCTTCCACATTGCCCTCCTTTCTGCCTACAAGTCCTGGTATTTTATGACTTTGTGTCTCTCTGTACATGAGACACTGTAGTCACTGGGTGTAGCAATTTCAGTGATTAATGTTACTTTTGTTTTCTTTTCATGGACTACTATATCTGGTTTTCTCACATCTATTTTTTTTTAACTTTTGGTAATGGGTGATTCCATGTGATATAAACTTCATAATTTTCTATAATGCTTTGTGGCTCATGTTGCCACTGTTTTTCAGCCATTTCAATACCATAATGTTTACACAATCCCCATTCCAACAGTCTTTCCACATTATTATGTCGTTCAGTGTACAGTCCTTCTGGCATTAGTATATTACAACAAGCAACAAGATGTACAACTGTTTCCAATTCTGTTTTACAAAACCTACATGTGTCTGTTTCTCCCACGTGTTCAATGGACTTTGTAAACCAACATGTACATAGTCCACTGTCTTGGGCTGCCAATATTAACCTTTTGTCTTTTGGTTTAAATTCACCTCTCCTTAACCATTCCTGCATTCCATCCTAATCAACATGAGTTGTTTCAAGAGTTTCCTATACTTGCAACTATATTTATGCATTTTCCATATTTCTTGCCTTCTCATATGATCCTTCACCTTATATTCTTTCTTTTATTTTTGGCACATTCAGTTGCTGCCTGATTTTTATCTACTTCTGGTTTGATTTCCATTCCTGCTTGATGCCAATATGCTTCTGCTGAACTAAGCAAGTAAGTCATCTTAGATTTATTCTCCTCATCTTTCAAAACCTTCACTATGTTTGGGTCTTGTGAGGTCAGCAGATATGTATGCAGTCCCATGACTGCAGATCTATACATGTAATCAATTTTGAGGAGGCCCTAACCTCCTTCAGAATGGGGAATATATAATCTTTTCTTTTCAGACGCCTTTATTGAATTATCCACTTGTGACACAGGCAAATTTACATTCATATAAAAGTAATCAAACTATATTATTTTATTATTTTACATTTGTTTACCAGGAAAGACTGACTGGATACATGTCCTTTTTCAGTGTAGACCCGGGAAGAAAACCTCCACATTGAAACATACAGAAATACAATATATAAGTAGAATATATAGGGCACATAAGATAAAATACTGTCCAGATATCGTTTGGTAACGACTTATAAAACAAACAGACTAAATAACTATATAAAAACTCTGCGAATACACCAATAAGTGCCCAAATTGCAAGACAAACCAATACTGTAGCCAAATGACCAAGCGACCAAAATAATATAAAATGCTTAATTTTATTGTTTAAAATAACAAACCAAAGTTTAGCGCTTTCACCCACTATAACGGGGCTTCCTCAGAACTCACAGTATAATTTGAATTAGGCACTTATATGCCTTTTTTGGCGCCAAAGCACAATCAAATATTTAAAGTGGTACAGCCATAATTCAACATTGCAAATAAAAAGAATGATAGAAAAAATGTTAAAACTAACTTCCCATCTCTACTAGCTGTTGCTGGTGCAGAACATAAAACATTCAACAAAACATGTTCTACAAAGAATAGTATTAATAGATCATGATATCCTAGTATTAATACATATATATATAAGTCCAGTAAATAAAGTTGTAAATTAAATAACGTATCTATGTGAATGTCTGTTGTCTATCATTAAGACATGTATCTATAAGGATGTAATATGAATCCTGGATGACAATAATAAAGAGTTGATATGTATTAAAATAACGTTATTGTAAATAAATAATTAATAAAATTGTATCTAAGTATGATGTAATTAACTTTATTCATTAATAGGTTCACAGTAAATGTATAAATATATAAAAATAAAAATGACACTAGTATTGTAAAATTACGTTTATTCAGGTGTTTAAAAAGATCTAAACTAAAAAAAATTTTTATACAGGGACTATATTTTTTAAAAAAATGTATTATAATATATTGTAATAAAATTATTTATTAATTCTAGCGTACAACAGGGGTTTAATGGATATATGATTGTTTAAACCTGGAGGGGTGGTTGCGTCAAGATAAATTTGCTACCATACTTCTCTATAACTTAACAGGCTTTTAATGTCACCTCCCTTAGGGTCTATTTTTAATATTTCTAAGATAATGAATTTAAAATGATGGTCCTCTCCTTCATTATAAATGTGCTTGTATAATGCATTATTCATGTCTTTCGTTTTTATACTATATGTATGATCGTAGATTCTTTTCCTAAGATGTCTCTCAGTCTTACCAACGTAAAAACTGGAGCATTTTTGACATGACATATACTTAAATAAATTACTAACTTGCTATTACAATTACCTAATTTACTACTCACACAACTTTTTAGTTCATTGTTTAAAATGATTGTTAACTCGTCGGACATGAATTTACATTGGTTACAGGTACCACATTTTAGACTCCTGTTTATAGCTAATCTCCTGTCTTCACTTCTTTCTTATGTTCTACCATTTTCTTAATATCATTTCCCATTTTAAAAATAAAATTAGGTTTTTCACCAATGACCTTGATAGTTTGAACATCATTAAATATTAGATGCCATGAATCACATATAATTTTTTAAATATAACTAGCTGCCATGTTATACTGAATTACACATGATTTTTGGTAACTATTAATGGTAGCCGGTTCTATGTTCCTCTTCGCTAGTGTTGTACTAACTTCCTGTCCAAAAAATTTATTTTTTGTACCTAACAATGATTGATATCTAGTATCACGTAGGTCTAAAATATATTGTATGGTAGTGTCCATCATATTACTAGGGTATTCTCTTTGTAAAAACATCTTTTTTATGTATTCTAATTGTACCCTTAAATCATCGTCATCTGAGGTCATATGTGCTGAACGAACGCATTGATCCTTAAAAATATTATTTTTTAATTTCTCAGGATGGCAGCTCATGTAGTGTAAGTAACTATTAGAAAATGTGTCCTTTCTGTAAATAGATGAAGACAGTTGATGTGCTTCATATTTAATTAAGGTGTCTAAATATGGTACACCTGTATTGTTGTAGGAAGAAGTAAATTTCAAATAGTCACTACTAGAATTTAAAAAGTATATAAATGACTCCAAAAGTGTCATGTCTGCTCCCCATAGGATATATATATCATCTAAAAATCTTGAGTAATATTTAACATATTTATAAAATTCACTCCCAAATAAAAACTTGTCTTCCCAATAAAGCATTACCAAATTAGCATAAATTGGGGCACAAGCAGCACCCATGGTGACACCTCTTGTCTGTTTAAAAAGTTCTCCTTCAAAATAAATGAAATTGTTGTCAAGGACTATTGACATCATTTCCTGTAATAAACATATCTCATCCCATTTGATGTCAGTGTGTTTCCTTATACTGTTACTAAAGTCATCTAGTCCTTCATCCCTCGGGATGCAAGAAAACAGATCAATTATGTCAATAGTTAAGAATAATACATTATCAAGATTTATATCAGTTGGAAAATTCATAAGAAAAATCCAAGAATCTTTAACCATATGGGGTACTTTTTCACATATGAATTTCAATTTTGAATCAATATATCTCCCTACTGGGAAGGTTTTAGAATTACTACCTGACACGATTGGTCTAAAAGGGGGGTCAGATATATCTTTGTGTACCTTAGGGATACCTACAAAAGTAGCCAGTTGTGGAAATTCAACCTTCAAGAAATCATAATCGTCTTTAGTAATTCTTGCTTCAATATAATATTCTTCAATATAAGAATCAATTCTGTGGTAAGCTATGTTAAGTTCGTTGATTAAAATAGGGATATAATTACCAGAATGGTGTAAAATGTCATACATTTTCATAATGTAATGAAAATTATCATATAATACTATACCACCCCCCTTATCGGGTTTCATCACCCTAATATTCATATAATTCATTATTGTACTTAATAAATTACTATCCTCTGTAGTTAAATTACTGTAATTGGTCATTTCTTTTAAATTCTTATGTTCATAGTAAAGCTTCCTTAAAGTGATATTTTCAAATAAATCTACTTTCGGGTGGGAGGGTGGAATAAATAAACTGACTTTCTTTAAGTCAAACATTTGATTATCATTTCGTAATGATTTTCTATTCTCAGATATATATGTGTTTTTAAAAAACATATCCAAATTAATTTTCCTAACGTATTTTTTAAAATCAATAATAGTATCTACCAGATTAAATTTAGGATTAGGGATATATTTCATTCCTTTACTAAATAAATTAAAATGTTTCTTTTCAATATTCAAATCTGTGTAATTAAAAATGTTGAAATTATCAAATGTATGTACAAGGTCATTGGTACAAAACCTAATTTTATTTTTAAAATGGGAAATAATATTAAGAAAATGGTAGAACATAAGAAAGAAGTGAAGACAGACAGGAGATTAGCTATAAACAGGAGTCTAAAATGTGGTACCTGTAACCAATGTAAATTCATGTCCAACGAGTTAACAATCATTTTAAACAATGAACTAAAAAGTTGTGTGAGTAGTAAATTAGGTAATTGTAATAGCAAGTTAGTAATTTATTTAGGTATATATCAAAAATGCTCCAGTTTTTACGTTGGTAAGACTGAGAGACATCTTAGGAAAAGAATCTATGATCATACATATAGTATAAAAATGAAAGACATGAATAATGCATTATACAAGCACATTTATAATGAAGGAGAGGACCATCATTTTAAATTCATTATCTTAGAAATATTAAAAATAGACCCTAAGGGAGGTGACATTAAAAGCCTGTTAAGTTATAAAATTTATCTAGGTTTAAATGATCATATATCCATTAAACCCCTGTTGTACGCTAGAATTAATAAATAATTTTATTACAATATAGTATAATACATTTTTTTAAAAAAATATAGTCCCTATATAAAAATTTTTTTTAGTTTAGATCTTTTTAAACACCTGAATAAACGTAATTTTACAATACTAGTGTCATTTTTTAACATTCATATATTTTTTATATATTTATACATTTACTGTGAACCTATTAATGAATAAAGTTAATTACACCATACTTAGATACAATTTTATTAACAATTTTATTAATTATTTATTTACAATAACGTTATTTTAATACATATCAACTCTTTATTATTGTCATCCAGGATTCATATTACATCCTTATAGATACATGTCTTAATGATAGACAACAGACATTCACATAGATACGTTATTTCATTTACAACTTTATTTACAGGACTTATATATATGTATTAATACTAGGATATCACGATCTATTAATACTATTCTTTGTAGAACATGTTCTGCACCAGCAACAGCTAGTAGAGATGGGAAGTTAGTCTTAACATTTTTTCTATCATTCTTTTTATTATTTTTATTTGCAGTGTTGAATTATGGCTGTACCACTTTAAATATTTGATTGTGCTTTGGCACCAAAAAAGGCATATAAGTGCCTAATTCAAATTATACTGTGAGTTCTGAGGAAGCCCCGTTATAGTGGGTGAAAGCACTAAACTTTGGTTTGTTATTTTAAACAATAAAATTAAGGATTTTATATTATTTTGGTCGCTTGGTCGTTTGGCTACAGTATTGGTTTACCGTCTTGCAATTTGGGCACTTATTGGTGTATTCGCAGAGTTTTTATATAGATATTGTTTGGACAAGAAGTTATGCATACAGACTAGTTAAAGAATATCACGGTTTAGCTAATACACAGTAATTCTTAACCTGATCGATATAATCAGAAGATGAACAATAAGTAGAGAGTCGTTGTATCGTTAAACCTTTCTGTATAATAAAATAGAGACCAATATGTCAATTACACAAATTCTGAACACAGTTTACTAAGAAATTGAATTGTCAAGTCTTAATATGCCATCAGCTCTACAGTGTTATAGTGCTATGGAGTATTAGTTTGCAGAGAGACATAGTCAACAGAACAGACAGAGGGGATGGATTTGTCAGTAAGTGAAACAAAGTAGTAGCATAATCAGAGGGAGAGGTTAGACTGGTGCAGAGCAAGGACACAGCCATTTATTGAATAAGTGGCTTTTTAGTATATTAACATAACAAACATTATACTTCACATATATTGCAATATTATATAAATTATTCAATTCCTGCCTTTTTTTAAACAAGAGGCATCATTATTAAACCATCATTTACTACACAGGTAATCATACATTTATATAAATGAAAACAAATCACACCGACAAAATTCTAGTTACAAGCATTTTACATCACAAACCATACTAACACACTCCCAGTTGTAAACATTACACGTCACTTATAACTTACCCAATTTTTCTCACTCAGACATTACATAGCTCATTTAAGGCCTGCCACCTTTAAACCTCATTCCTCCCTTGTAAGTATTGCTCCCACAATTCCCATTTTCTCCTATGTCGTTTGCTCCTACCCTTTTCTAAAAATCTCAGTTCCATCTCTGTTACTATATTCACTACTTCCTGTATAGTTGGTTTAGATTTTGATTTCCATTTTCTAATAATTGCTTTTTTTGGCAGCTACCATTATTAGACACAGCAAGGCCTTACCATGTCTAGGCAATTTGGATTCTGTATCATAGCTCAGAAAAATCATCTCTCTCATCAGACCAATCCATCCAACCAGTATCTTTGACAATGCATCCTGCAGGGAATCCTTAAAGTCTGCCAACTCACCGCACTCCCAGAAAATATGTTCCCAATTATCTCTTTCTTCCCGTTCACACCTTTAACATTTGTTGTCTGCCTGAGGAAAAATTCTCTGGAGTCTACTTGGGATATACAAATATCTGTGTAAACATTCCCAGGCAAAAATCCTAAATCTTCTAGACTAGATTTTGTTCTATATTTGGGAGACATACATATATCCTCCCATTGTTTCTTTGTGAATTGCTTATTCAGTCTCTCTTCCCAATCCTTTCTAACCTCCTCTGATTGATTCTTATAGTTATCATGCAATATTTTATATGCTTTACTAATTATTCCTTTTTTAATGGCAACTTCTAATTATTCGTTTTTTAATGGCAGCTTCTCTTCTAGATTCTATTAAAAACTCTACCAGTGTTGGTCTTTCATTTAGAACTCCCCTATTTCTTTCTCTTTGCCTATACTTTGATATCAATCCCTGACAAGGAAGGCAATCTCTAACCTGCAGTCCAAACAAATTCTTGGCATCTTCCCAGTCTATCATCTTTCCCTTTCTAGTTATTTGCTCCCAATGCTTTGGTTTCTTTGCCAGTTTTCCCCAATAAATTCCATCCCCCTCTTGCCTATTGTCTGTATCCCTAATTGCAGTCATGCCTATTGACAGAATCTTCTTTTTCCATTCCCTTGTTGGTTTAGTTCTTAGAATATGTTTTATTGCTTTATGAATATAATATTCTGTATGTTGCTGTGTCTTTCGGCTTTTCCCGGTCAGGGGTCGCCACAGCGGAACTCCGGTCCGCTAATGATTGGTAGTTGATTTTTATGCTTTCTAGCTTATCAGTGGGAGTGGTAAGCACTAGGTAACCTGTCTACCACATAAGGAGTGGTTCTGGCCCAGAATTTGTAGTTATTGGCCATTTGGGTGGTCTTCCATCTCTCTCAACTTTCTGATTTGAAGGCCTGCATTTGCACTTGTTTCTGTCTTGTAACTCCTGGGCCCATCTCATTAGCTTACTCATTTTTTTTTATCTGCTTTTACTGTATTTTTGTTTCTTCCTACTTTATTTTGCTTTTGCGTCATCTTAAAAGTACTCAGTTGTATTTATTACTGCTTGGTGTAACTCATTCTAAGCCTTTTGGTTTAAGCACTTGGGCTTCAGACCAGTTGTTTTACATTAAGAAGGTTTGCGGTCTGCACTGTAGTGGCAGAACAGGTAGCTTACATCCTTCTAAGTTGGGAAATGCTGATTGAGGGCTCAGTGTCTGTTATTCTAAAAGTGTATTAATTCTGGTTTAAGCACTTGGGCTTCAGGCCAGTTATTTTACATTAAAAGAGTTTGTGGTCTGCACTCTTGTGGGAGGAGAGGCTGGACTCTGTCCTTCTGAGCTGGGAATTTCTGGTTAAAGGCTTATAGTACCTGCATATTTGAACTGCTTCTTACTGAAATTGGTACACCTTGTTTGCTGTAGCATAGACTAGATACAGGCCTGCTGAATCTAGCTTTGTTTGTATAACTTGAGCACTAATCCAGGCATTCTTTAAAGTATTAAATTGTATTTATTACTGCTTGGTAGTAACTTGATTAAAGTGTAGCTATCATTCTAAGTCTTTTGGATTAAGCACTTGGGCTTCAGACCAGTTGTTTTACATTAGGAAGGTTTGTGGCCTGCACTGTGGTGGCAGGACAGGTAGCTTACATCCTTCTAAGTTGGGAACTGCTGATTGAGGGCTCAGTGTCTGTTATTCTAAAAGTGTATTAATTCTGGTTTAAGCACTTGGGCTTCAGGCCAGTTGTTTTACATTAAGAAGGTTTGTGGTCTGCACTGTAGTGGCAGAACAGGTAGCTTAGATCCTTCTAAGTTGGGAACTGCTGATTGAGGGCTCAGTGTCTGTTATTCTAAAAGTGTATTAATTCTGGTTTAAGCACTTGGGCTTCAGGCCAGTTATTTTACATTAAAAGGGTTTGTGGTCTGCACTCTTGTGGGAGGAGAGGCTGGACTCTGCCCTTCTGAGCTGGGAATTTCTGGTTAAAGGCTTATAGTGCCTGCATATTTGAACTGTTTCTTACTGAAATTGGTACACCTTGTTTGCTGTAGCATAGACTAGATCCAGGCCTGCTGAATCTAGCTTTGTTTGTATGCTTGTTTGTTTGCTTGTTATTTCCCTGAAACGCTAATTCCACCTAAAACGTGGCTTTTCAGAGCTTCTGTGGATCCCTAGTGATATCTGCATTGCTTACTGTACTTATTTCCTTGTTTCACTTGAAAGAAAGTTACTGTTTGTCATTTTTGCATTTAAGTTACCTGTAATACATTGCATTTAAGTTACCTGGCACTTGCTCACTAAAGCGATTATATAAGTCAGCACTAAAAAAATTAAAAGCACTACACCCTCACAAACTCCCCTTGAGTACCTTGTTCCCCATTGGCCCTTTTTTTCAATTATAAAGGAATTCCCAATACTATTCTAGCATGTCCAAAGGTTAGTTGTCAATCTCCTCTCCGGTCCAGCTGGTGAATCTGGGAATCTTGAGGCAATGTTACACCTGCCTCATGTACACAGACAACCCTCTCCTCCTCCCAACAAATTCCAACACATGTGAGAGATGCAACCATATAGCCATACTGGAGGCTAAGCTCTCTCAATGCAGTACTGGCAAAACCAGTCAGGAGGAGAAGGAAACCACACTCACTACAATTCCAGTCTCACATAGACCTACCACGACAGCAAACCAAACACATAAACAAACAAAAACATACTCGGAGGCTCTAAATAAAAATCTGCCTAAGCAGCAGAGACCTCCAAAGCAGACACCCAAGCAACCGCTACCCCAAAACAAAACACGTGCAACACATAGCTCACAAAGCCAGTGTGCCGAACAGTCACAGCCCTTAAGGCTAAACAGCACACCTGATACACTTGTAATAGGTGACTCTATCATCAGGCACACTGACGTCCCATTCATCATGCTGAACAAGGAGAAGGTCATGGTGAGCTGCCTGTCAGGCGCTAGGATCCGCCACATAACACAAGCACTCAGGTCACTCCAAGGCAAGTACAAATATGACTCAGTCATTGTCCATGCTGGTGTGAATTACCTGAGACGTACCTCCCTGGACTACATGAAAAGAGACATAGAGGAGCTCTCTGAGCATGTAGCCCAGGCTGGTATGACCCTGACCTTGAGTAGCATCTTACCCTCATCAAGAATGATGCCACAATATGAAGACAAGATGATCAATTTCAACAATTGGCTAAAGTATTGCTGTCATTCAAAGGGGATCCAGTGTCTGTCAGCCTGGGATGACATGCTCGACAAGCCACGATGCTTCACTAGGGATGGCTTGCACCTGTCACCCCTGGGCTTTCGGATATTGGCAAAGGCTCTTGCTACCCCCATAGTGCCTTTTTTAGGCAAGGCTCAAAAGACAAACCCACCTCCATAGGTATCACAAGGGATAAGAAACTAAGAGTAATGCTACTCAACGTCAAGATGCATGCACTCAAAACTCTCCTTAGCATGGAGAACATCGATATTTGTGCAGTAACAGAAACCTGGTTCAAGGCTCCCGAGAGCACCCCAGCACTACCAGGTTGTACCTCATACCATGCTTTTCGTCCCCAAAACATGGACCGAACCACAAAAGGAGGGGGAGTATCAATATTCGTCAAAGATACCCACACTTCCAGGTTGGTGGCACAGCACGAAGCATCAGAGACTATCCATGTGCAACTAACAGTGGGTAAAACTGCCTTCCAGTTTATAGCCTGCTACAGACCACCCTCCCAAACCCGGGAACCACACTCGGCCTTCCTGAGAACACTGGAAAATATGAAGGTCTCTCCAAACACCATTATATTGGGCGACTTCAACTACCCAAACATAGACTGGGAGCATTACTCTAGCTCCAACACCCTAGCCCAAAGGTTCCTAGAATTTATAAACTCAAATGCTATGGAACAACTTGTTACCACTCCCACAAGAGGGGAAAACATACTGGACCTGATCATTACCAACATGGGGACTCTATGCTCCAGACCAGAAGTGTGTCCCTCACTGGTAAGATCAGACCATAAACTAATCTCACTGGATATTGACATCCGACTCCACCCCTGCCCTGAAAACCACAGTGAAAAACTTCTCTAAAGCAAATTTCACACTCCTCAAAACCGAGGTGGAATCCTTCAAAGCCCCCGGGCCTGTGGAAAATACGACCCAGACCACAGAATCCTTTATAAACGCATTCTATGAACACCTTCAGGAATGCATGGATCATGCAATCCCAAATAAAACCAAGACCCAATCCTCCAAAGGCAGATGTCCTGTCTGGTGGACCCCAGCCATAAACAAACTATACAATAGAAGGAGGAAGCTACTACATGATAGAGCAAAATCCCAAAAAGGGAAGGCATCTCTGATCAGTATTAGCAAAAAACTACGGGCACTCATAAAATCGTCTAAGGCCAGCTTCGAGAATAATTGCACAGGACACTAAGGATAGTCACAAGGCTTTCTTTAGTTATGTTAGGAACCTGGGTGGGAATTCCCAGATATGCTCAGAATTAGTGCAAAATGACAAAAAATACACCAAACCCACAGACATTGCCAACATCCTAGCTGACAGGTTCAGCGCAAACTCCCCCCCCCTCCCCACCAAAAGGGCAAATATCTATCCCAGCAGAGTGCTGCCCTCCTGACATCTCAGATGCTCAGGTAAGAGCTGCCCTCTCCAAAGCAAAAAACACAGCATCAATGGGACCAGACGGTGTCCCGGGCTGCATCCTACATGAACTCCAACCCAAACATAAAACTACTGTTCAGTTTCAGCCTTACTACAGGATATGTACCCAAAGAGTGGCGTACAGAAACAGTGGTCCCTCTCCACAAAGGTGGTGCCTCAATGGATCCTGGAAACTATCGCCCCATAAGCCTGACTAGCTTGGTCTGCAAAGCTATGGAAAGGATCATCATGGACCTCATAAATAAAGATATTGGGGACCTACAGACACTGGATCCTACCCAATTCGGCTTTGTTAAGGGCAGATCCTGTCTCTTAAACCTGGTTGATTTCTTTGAAACAGTCACCAAGGCCATTGACGAGGGGAAGGTAGTCCACACAGCCTACCTGGACCTCGCAAAAGCCTTTGATACAATACCCCACTTGGGCATTATAGATATGCTCACCAACTTAAATATAAACCCCTATGTCACTAGATGAGTTGCAAACTGACTCAAGGACAGAACCCACATGGTTAGAATTGCTGGAGCCATATCAGACTCCAAACCAGTTACAAGTGGCATCCCACACGGCTCAGTCCTGGGACCTCTCCTGTTTGGTATATATTTCTCAGAGGTACAAGCCAACATGGAAGGACTGTGGCTGACCAAGTTCGCAGATGACTACAAACTGGGCGTCATAATCGACTCTCCAGCCGACACAAGCATCCTCCAAAAGAGCCTAATAGAAACAGACAACTGGTGCCAGAGCCATGGCCTCAAGCTAAACGCCAAAAAGTGTATAGTCATCCCATTTGGCAAAAACAAAGTGCCCACAAATTACCACATAGGTGGTAATCCATTAAGTACAGAAGAAGTAATTAGGGACCTGGGGACCCAAGTTGATAGCAATCTCTCATTTGACAACCACGTGGCCAAAGTGGTTAGAAAAACATTTTATATAGCCCACCTAATCATGAAGGGATTCACATCTAGATCAGGGGAGGTCATCGTGCCTCTTTACTCATCCCTCATCAGGCCCATAATTGAGTACAATGCCCCTTTTGGGATGTACCTTACCAGACACCTGCAGCAACTGGAAAGACCCCAAAAGTACCTCACCAAGAGGATCAAAGGGCTCAAACAGATGCCATATGCTGCCCGGTTAAAGAAACTCCAGCTCTACTCAGTGGCATACCGCCTGCTCAGAGGCGATCTGTGCCTGACGTATAAAGCCATGTCCAACCCGGAATTAATGGACATGCTGCACCTCTGAAAATCCAAATCCCATCGAGCTACGTGCTCGAGAGACTTGAACCTCAGCACTGAAATAAATAGGACATGCTTGAGGGACAGATTCATAAGCCAGAGTCTCCCTTCACTCTGGAATAAAATCCCAGTCCAGGTTAGGCAGAGTCCCTCATTGACTCTCTTCAAGAGGAATCTTGATGAGTGGATGGGAGATCGTAGGTTTACCCCAGGTATCACTTCTGTGTCACTGTTAGACAGAGGCACAGTATACTAACCTCGAAAAAGGGCATAGCAAAATGAATTTAAAATGGGTGGCAAAAGCCAAACACACTCTGGCTAGGCTTATAAATGCCCCAGGGCAGATAGCCTAGTATGAACCTATGAACCTATGAACGTGCCGAGTTACCAGCCCTGACGCACAACCTTCAACGAAGGTACGCCCATTCACACATGTCTCCACGCAGAAGACGCTCTAGCTGAGAATCGAACCAGACAGTGTCTTACTCTGAGGCGACAGCGCTACCGCAGCACCACCACTATGATTATTGTTATTCTCCTAAAAGGGCCTGCATCCAAATCCCAGTCTCTTCTTGTTTCATGAGTTAATTCCGGTTTCATCATCATCCTTTTCCACTTTGAATTATAGTTTTCTGCTTGTGCTATGTATAGGAGTCTTAACTGTGTAGCTCTGAAATACCCCTACAAATGGAATAATCCCAATCCTCCATGTTCTACTGGAAGAATCAGCTTATCCCACTTGACTCTTGTCATCTTCCCCTCCAAGATAAAGTCCTTCTGCTCTCTATTAATTGCTACCCACAACTTTTCCTCTGGTTGATAAAAATATGCCTGACCTATGTATAAGACTAAAGTGACTAAAAACATTTTAACTGCTTATCTTACTATCCATATCCATATAACAAAGCTTCCATTTTCTCAGTTTTTGTTTTATATTTTTGTTTAGTCTCTTCTCACATTCCCTTAGCTGCCACACTAGAATCATTTTTAATCCATACTCCCAAATACTTCATTTTATTATGTCCCCACAAATATGGGCATTCCTGAACCAGTTCTTGTGTGGGTACATCATTTACAGCTATTGCCTTTGTTTCAGCTTCATTAATTTTGTATCCCAAAAAGATCTAAAACTATCTCAAAATGTTCCACAACACTGTAATGTCTTTGTATGGTTTTGTCAGGTATAAAATAATATCATCTGCAAATGAAGCCAGCTTTTCTTGAATACTATACCAATTATATCCTTGAATTTCTGAGTCCCTTGTTTACTTTGCCAATGGTTCTAAATATAATGGAAATAGTAAAGGGGAAAGAGGACACCCCTGCCTGGTTCCTCTGCTCAAGCATTAATTAACAGAGAGGACCCCACCCACTTTAATTTTCACCTCCAATTTTTCATATATACTCCTAAACAACCTTACAATTTTTTTCAGGAAATGCAAATGCTTCTATTGTCCTGCTCATAAAGTCCCAGCTTATTCTGTCAAATGCTTTGTCTGCATCAAGGCCCATCAAAAATAATGGTATAATGGCTGCTTAGTGTTTGAGAGTCAAAACTTGTGCTGCCAAAACAATAGTAATTTTAAAGTCTTTCATGGTGTTACTATTTTTTTACAAAAGGTAAGATAGGGTTAACAGTTTCAAGTAATTATGGTAATTATTTGGAACACATGACCTTGTTGTATTTTAACAGTGTAATGGTCAAAAGTTTTTTATCTGAAGAAGTGTGAGTTACTATACCAAACGAAAAGCACTTCACATTCATTGGTTTTTAACAAATAAATCTGTGGACCGAGAACCGAGGACTGTTTCTTCAGTTGCTGTTGTTATTCTTTGTATTTTGGTGGTAGTACTTGTGGATTTACTTGCGTTTGTGTTTGTTCAATGGCATCTGAAAGTTTTAAGTCTTAGTCAACCCTTGCCTCAATCGACACAAGAAGAAGGCAGTAATCTGACTAGATTAATTGGCCTTATGACTCAACATATTGAAGATTTGGCAGCAAGAGTGGAACTTTTATCACAAACCACCTTGCAGAAGTCGCAACACAACTTTGCAGCACCAGTAGTGAGAACTGAAAATAGTTCACTTGAAACTGTAAGTAATGACATGACTATCAACAAGTCAATGTTACTGTTGAAAAAGTTATTAGTAACCAATGTTTAATGAGTACATTGGAGCCTGTGGTCATTCAAAACACAACTACTTCCTCAGGGCTTATAGAAGTCCCTGATCTGAACATCTGGCTTAATGAACCACTACAACTATTAGGACAATCAATTAACCTTAATCAGGGTCAGCCGGCTGGAGGAAATATTAACAACATTGTTAACAACTTAAAAATGTTAGACCACAGACTGCTAAAATGTAAGAAACTGCAACTAGAGATCGCATATTTTTCGGAATGTACTAAACAGAACATTGTTCCAAAGGGGTTAGGTCATGGCGGTACCCCTCAGGACTGGAAAGTGGTTCTACATTTCAATATGAGTTAATAGAATTATTTAATAAACAAGGTCTGGAGTTACTGAGCCTTATGTCAAAGCATTATAAAATAACAGTGAACAATCTGGTAAAGGAAGTCACGGACCTTGACAACATCATTAAGTCCAATCATGACTTCTTAGGTTACCAGTATGACTACAATAGAATATTCACCAGTATAAACCAATAAATCGATAAATTAAAGGGAATTAAACTCAAAAAGTTACAACGTGACCACCAGGTGGACTATCACAATAGAATAGCGTATTCAAATCCAGCGCCTACACAGTCCTGGAACCCCAATGGCCAATCACAAACATTTTCTCTTATCCAACAACAGAATAATAGCCCATCCCAAGTGGAAATGATGTCACCAATACCATCAATGAGCAACCAAAATGAAACGGAGCAACTATCAGGGCAAATTAACTCAAACAGGTTCCAAAATAATAGAGACATATGCCCAAGCAGTTTAGTCAACTCATCAAAATTTCCACTGTCCCAGGAGACAGAGTTACAACTTGACTCGACTGAACAACCAGCACCCATACAACAACCGAGGCAAAGCCAAATGGAAGAGGTAACATCAGCTATCGTTAGCGACCAATTGACAAGGAACAGTAACTGTGAAACTATTTTAAACAAAGATGGTGACTTTAAAATGTACAATTACACATACATTAATATTGACCAGGAACTGGTTGAACGTTTGGGGAAGGGCTTAACATTTGTACCCACACATTCATCTGACATAGCTACTACTTTAATTGATTTTAAATATTATGTAAGGAAGCTAAACTTAGCTATCCTATTGGCTAACCAAGAAACTTCTCGTGCTGCATTCAGGATTCCCAGCATGTATAATCCCCCAATTCATCCTACATTGGTTTTATTTGATAGAATGTGCAAACTTGATATTAGAACATTGCTGAACAGTAGAAATGTAAAAAAACACGTTTAGAAATGTGACTAGAAGTGAAGTTACATCTTTAAATGATTTTAGTCACTTACCAGTGAGAGTAATAAAGCCGGACAAAGGGGGGAGGGTTAGTAATAATGAGTATTGACAAATACATACATAAAATGAAATGACTATTAGTAAGTCCTACTTACGAGAAAGTCAGTATTAATGAACTTAACATGACATATGGTTGCATTAATTCATACTTTAACGATATGTTTATTTAAGCAACCATAGATATCAAAACATTTAACTACATAACTACATTATTCCCTAGAATTCCTAAGTTATTCGGTGTACCGAAAATACATAAAGGTACAGAAACCCCCTTATGCGGGCTTTAGTTGATGCAAGACACTCGATTACATACGCAAGTGCAAAAATTAGTAGATTCCATCTTAAAGAAATATATGAGTATGGAAACCCATATTTGTTGGGATTCTTGGTCCATCTTGGAAGACATTAACAAAATTGACTTTAAGGAGGAATATAACTTCCTGACAATTGATGTCAGGGACCTTTACACCTCAATATCCCATGCAGAAGGGATTGAATGGGTTTCAGCCAAAATGAGAAAAAATGGAGCCTCTTGGATGAAATTAATCTTCTAGAAGAACTATAACATATCATCCTTACATGTCATTTTATTTCCTTTGACAAGGAGATTTACTTACAAAAAATTGGGGTGGCAATGGGTTTCCCGAACCTGGTGTTGGCCCATTGGGAGAGTAAGTTTATATTTAAGAACAGTAACATTAAAACCCAGTTACATTATTACACCATATTTCTGGATGATATTTTTATCATCCTGAGGGGTAACAAAAATGCAGCTACAGAATTGTTGCACTATTTAAATAACACAACACACTTTTTACATTTTACAAGTAACTTTGACACAGAGACCATAATATACTTAGATGTTGAACTCAAGAAAGACAGAAGTCAGTTGAGATATACAGCAAGGATCCATAGAAAGAAACATACTCTAACACATTTTTGCACTTTACCAGCTCACACCCTTACCAACATAAAAGTCCATTACAAAAGGACAGTTGGTCAGGACAGCAAGAATGGTATCACTAGAAAATTATCTCTTAGACAAATGTGAGAATTTAAGATGTATGTTTCTGAAAAGAGGTTATCCAAACCAACTAATCCTAGAACTGACTATGGAAGTTCAAAGTAAAAGAAGTAATGGGACATACAAACCAATCCTTAATGGGAATTAGGCAAGAAAGACTAGTCAACAATGTCAACTCTAACTTAATTGAATTGAATAATATGAACCAACCTAATACACCTAACATAACAAAGAATCAAAGATTTAGGTTGAGCTTCAAAACTACATTTAGTATTGATGCTTTCGAGGTCAAAAAAGTTATTATCAAAAATTGGAACCTCCTAAGTACTGATAGAGAAATAGTGAATAAGTTAGACGATTTTCCTACAGTAATATTCAGAAGAGGGATGAACTTAAAAAATCGATTGGAGAGACCAGCACCTTGCCTAATATGAAACCCTGGAATGTACAAGTGTGAAACGTGCAACTACTGTAAATTTATGGAAACAGGGCACAAATTTTGTATTAGAAACATTAGTTACTACATACAACGGAAGTTCAATTGTAATTCAAAAATGATTGTTTATGTGGCTTTATGCCAATCGTGTCCTGCCTTCTACATCGGAAAGACTGACTGGAGGTTCAGGGAATGTGTGTACAAGCATATTTATTGCATCAACAATAAAAAGATAGAAAATGCATTAGCTAGGCACATTATGAACTTTCCTATGCATCAGTTTAAATTCAGGGTTATAGACCAAGTGTCTTTAGACACTAGAGGGTGCCCAAGCTAAATTGTTTTGGAGAAACTAGAATTAATGTGGCAACTTTCAGTTAATGCCTGTCAACATCCAGGCTTAAATGAAATGTGTTCAGTATTATGTTATTTGAAATTGAAAAGCCTCATTAGATAAGTAGAATGTAGTGGAATGTACCAATGTATTGTCTAAAAATAAGATACGGTACAGGTACATACCTAATATTTACGGTTTTGTTTATTGTGTCAGTTAATTAGATTTATATTTAATTTTATATTTACTGTATTATTTTAAAGTCAGTCAGTATGTGCTGCTAAGTGTTTGAGAGTAAAAACCTGTGCTGCTAAAACAATAGTACTTTTAAAGTCTTTCATGGTTTTACTATTTTTTTTACAAAAGGTAGGATAGGATTAACAGTTTTAATTAAGTATGGTAATTATTTGGAACACATGACCTTGTTGTACTTAAACACTGTAATGGTCAAAGTTTTTTATCTGAAGAAGTTTGAGTTACTATACCAAATGAAAAGCGCTTAATGTTCATTGGATTTTAACAAATAAATCTGTGAACCGAGAACTGAGAACTGTTTCTTCATTTGCTATTGTTACTCTTTGAATGTTTGCCTCCCCTCCAGAAAACCACATTGATCCACATATACCAGTTTTGGCATTACTTTTGCCATTCTTTTAGCCATTATAGACATGAACACTTTATAATCATGGTTTAGCATTGAAATGGACCTGTATGAAGCTGGATCTCTGGATCTTTACCCTCCTTAGGTATTACAGCTACCACTGCTTTCTTACAGAATGGTGGTACTTCTCCTCCTCTTAAGATACTGTTAAACAAAATCTTCCAGTCCTTTATCAATTTTTTTCCTCCTAGCCTCCAAACTTCCACAGGAATACCATCTATTCCTGGAGACTTTCTTGTAGTTTGTTTATGCATCACAATTGTTATCTCATCTCCTCACCATTAGTAATTTATCCTCATCTACCTCTAACCTTGGCATATTTAATTCTTCCAAAAACATGTCCATTTGTATCTTTTCTTGATTTTCATATTTCTCTGCTTTATAGAGACTCTCATAGAATTTCCAAAATATTTCTAATACCTCTACAGGATCTTTTCTTACCCTATTCCAATGAAACACAAGAAAACAAACTGCAAAATCCCAAGGAATAAGGCACCATGCCTGGAACAACAAATTAATTTATTATAAAGTGTTTTTCGTGCACACCAAATAGTCGAACTCCATCAGATACAAGTACTTCATTCACAAGAAACAGTTTAAATAACCCTCTCAGTAAGTCACATGACATCCCAGCTCAAAGTTTGACTATTTTGTGTGGATGAAAAGCACTTTATAATAAATTAATTTGTTGTTCCAGGCGTGGTGCCTTATCTTTTGTTGCCTTCTTTGTTATAGGCTCCCTAAGTCTGGCAACGACCCTTTCTACTTTCTATTGCCTGAGTCGTTCTGCTAAAAGTTTTTTGCTCTAGCGTTATTATCAAAAGCAGTTAATTAACAGCAATCTTTCTAAGCTTGTGCATATTATTGAGGTAATCCCTTATTTTCTGCTTAATCATTATGTAGTTGGTCCTCTTCTTGTTCTATGAGATTCCTCTATTCTGCAATACTTAACATTTGTCAGTCCTTCTAAATAATTCTTGTTACTTCTTAACCATAACTCCCTTTATTTTATTTCCACCCTATCTTTAAACTCCACCCTAATTTTATCCCATTCCCTAGCTATATTTTCAGAAGAAATTTCTATCCCCTAGCAGCTCCTGAATAATCTCCACTACTCATTCCTTAAATCCCTCTCTTTTCAACAGATAGGTGGGAAAACACTAACGTCTCATTTTTATTTCATTACCCCGTGTGTTTATTTTAGCTGTTATTGTCACATGATCTGAAATAGTTATTGGGAGAGTATCGATACCTTCAATTAAATGTACATGTTCCTGTGAAATGTAAAGTCTGTCTAGCCTAGCCCAGTTTTTTATCTTCCCTTTTGCTCCCCTAGACACATCTTCACTGCTGCAAATCAAATTCTAGTCCCACCGAAAAGTAATATTTCTTGATGAAAACTGATTATTTCTCTCAGAATTTTCTTAAGCTCCATTATAGCAGTTTTATGTAGAATATAAATACATTCCAGTGTAATCCTCCTCCCTTGCCAGTAGCCCCTTAGCACTACAAATCTGCCATTACCTTTCCTATCTTCTTCTATCACTATTGGAGCTCCTCTTTTCCTTTGTCCCATGTATTCTGCTGAATAACCATCCTGAAAACCATTTGTTATCAAATTCACATGTTCTGTTCTTTATTAGTGTCTAGTTATTTGCACTCTGCATTTTTTAATGTAGTTCACTACTCTTTGTTCGTATTTATCTGTGAGGCCATTTACATTTAAAGATATTATAGAAAGCATCAGTGTATTAAAAAGTTATTATTCCCACCTTTTATGTATAATACCTTTTTTGTTAAATATCTAGTTCCAACTTTTGTGTTACATGCACACACCGTTTGACAGGTTGAACTTTTATAAGTTGTTTCTTGTCATATCCATTTGAGCCTATGTCACATCTTGTAAAACTTTTTGTTTTATCGAAAGCCCTCAAAAAAAAACATCCCCAATTCCCCCCTAAAACCTATCAATTTAATACTAACAGACAACTATGTACACTTCCAAATATTGAAGTTTTACCCTCCTAATAGGAACAAAAGTTCCAAACTGACAGCCAAACTCACAGACTTGAGTTAACATAAAAGAAAGATTATCCATGCTAAGATGCATGGTGCAGCCTGTACTTCTACTAAGTGCTGATTGGTTTTATCTTATCTTTATAGCTCTTCCAGCTGGAAAAAAAAACTGAATATTTTCAGAGAACATTATCTACCTTGGGAAAAACACTGAATGCTTTCAGAGAACATTATCTCCTAGCCAATTTCTCTTTTCTTTTTTTTCCAAGTTAATCACTCTCCACCGGTTTCTCTATATCAGATTGCCTTCATGGAGACATGAGAACCATAGGTTCATAGGTTGGTACTAGGCTATTGGCCCTAGGGCCTATACATGCCTAGCCATAACAATTCCCTGGCTATTCCTTCCCACCATATTTACAGATAGCCAGTTTCTCTTTATCGGGTTGTTTCCATGGAAACATAAAGACCAACTGCAGAATTGTTACTGAGCATACATGTATTTGTTATAAAAAAACCCTCATAATATTCAATGTCCTTTTTCATTTACTTGTTCTCTTAAAACTTCTTACTAAATCAATCTAAGGTCTTTAATCCAGTCATTCCCCCATGGAAGAATGAGAAAAAGCACATTAATTTTTCTTTCATCATGCTTTTTAACTATGTTTTTTTTATATTCTAGTGCCTACATTTCTTAAAACTGAACAAGAAGAAAGAAAGAAGAAGGAAGAAAGAAAAAGAACAGCAGCACCTGTTTGCAATCCATATTACACTTACAAATAACTGAAAAAATTACTTTATAACATGCAAAAATCACTTTATAGCATGCAAAGAAAACCACATGCCACAAAATTGGTACTATTTAAGAGAAAAAATCTTTTAGTTCCCAATGCCTCTGTCGAGTAGAGTCACTGGAGTGATCCCCAGGGTGAATTTTCTATTTCCCATCCACTCATCAAGATTCCTCTAGAAGAGGGACAGTGAGGCATCTGCTTGACATGTATGGGAAGTCTATTCCATAGCATGGGCAGTATCTGGGTTATGAACCTGTCCCTTCAGCTTGTTCTGTTGATTGTGGTAATGAGGTTGAGGTCTCTGGAGCATGCAGTGTGGAGGGATTGGGATTCCTTTAGATGTAGCATTTCTAACAGAGCTGGGTTAGACATGGCTTTGTAAGACAAGCAGAGCTCGCCTCTAAGTAGGCAATATGAGACAGAGAATAGTTGGAGTTTTTTGAGTCTGTCTATATAGGATAAGTGTTTAAGGCCTAGGATCATCTTTGTGAGGTACTTTTGTGGCCTCTCCAGTTGTTGCAGGTGTCTAGTGAGGTACATGCCAAATGGGGCATTGTACTCAATGATTGGCCTAATGTTGGATGAGTAGAGGGAGACAATGACCTCTTTCTAACGGGATGCAAAACCCTTAGTAATGAGATGTGCCACATAGAAGGACTTTCTGACCACAGTGGCAATGTGGTGGTCAAAAGAGAGGTTGCTGTCAACCTGTGTTCCCAGATTTCTTATAACACCTTCTGTGTTCAGTGGACTACCATCGATATGGTAATTCATGGGAACTGGGTTTCCCAAAGGGGATGATGACACAATTTTTGGCATTGAGCTTAAGGCCGTATTACTGACACTAGTCGTTGGTCTCAGTGAGGTCTTTCTGTAGGATGTCAGCATCACTTGGGAAGTTAATTATGGCACCCAACTTGCAACTGTCTACAAACGTTGTCAGCCAGAGTCCCTTCATGTTGGCCTGGACTTCAGAGAAGTAGATACCAAACAGCAGGGGACCCAGGACTGAACCCTGTGGGACACCACTCGTGACTGGTCGGCAGTCTGACTTGGAGTCAGCTACTTTCACACTGTGGGTTATATCTCTGAGCCAGTTTGCAACCCACCTAGTGATATAGGGGTTGATGCCCAGCTTAGTGAGTTTTTCTATGATTCCTGAATGGGAAATGGTATCAAAGGCCTTGGCCAGATCAAGGTAGGCTGTATGAACCACCTTGCCTTCATCTGCAGCTCTGGTGACTGACACAAATAAGTCAACCAGGTTAAGCAGGCATAATCTACCCTTCACAAAACCAAACTGTGTGGGATCCAGAGTTTGGATATTCCCTATATCCTTGTTTATTAGGTCCATAATGATGCATTCCATAGCTTTGCATATCAGACTCATCAGGATAATGGGACAATAGTTCCCAGGGTCTATAGTCGCTCCTCCTTTGTGGAGAGGGATGACTGTAGTAGTGCGCCATTTGGTAGGGACAAAGCCTTAGGTGAGGCTATGATTGAACAGGGCACATAGGTGAGATGACAGTTCACTCTGTTGTTCATGTAGAACACAGACAGGGATATTGTCAGATCCCATAGAAGTGTATTCTTGGCCTTGGACAGTGCTGTTTTAACCTGTGCAGCAGTAATATTGGGTGCCTGGCAATCTACTGGTATTGTGATTGGTCCTTTGGTGGGAGAGAGAGAGGTAAAGTTGAAGAAGAGCATATGCTTTAAAGTCCTCACAAGTACAACAAGTTCTGAAAAATGTCCAATATTTCCAGATTTTCTTGTTCTGTCATATTTCACAAATATAATTATTGCATTGTAATTTCATATTAAGTTACGGGTTTTATTACTGTTCATCTCTGAAATCCTGTCTCTGCTTCATTTCCAGTGCACTCTCAATTCTTCTAGTCAACTCTCATGCTCCCTTCCTTCTCTCCAACATTTTTGGTGAAAAATTTGAAATGGTCTCATGGGTACAGTCCCTCTGAGGTCTTTAGTACCAGAAGAACAAGAAGCAAAATCTCCTGTTTCACAGCTTACTTTTTATTGGACAAACTTTTGTATTTCCACCTTAACATGTACTACATCAAAAAAATGATTTGTCCCTCCAGAGAAGGATACCTTGAAGACAGCTGAGTACAGCAGTTTGAATCTCACACCTGCATCTCAATAGTCTCTGAATAGTGGAATACATTTGCTCCTCTACTGTCTGCTGTACAATGAGTAATCATTCTCCACAAACAAAATCCAAGTGAAATGCAGTAAATACGGAGATGTAGCCACTTAGTAATCCAATGTGTTTATTTCAGCCACAAAACAAACTGTATGAACCACCTTGCCTTCATCCGCAGCTCTGGTGACTGACACAAATAAGTCAACCAAGTTAAGCAGGCATAATCTATCCTTCACAAAACCAAACTGTGTGGGATCCAGAGTTTGGAGATTCCTATATCCTTGTATATTAGGTCCATGATCATGCATTCCATAGCTTTACATATCAGACTCATCAGGATAATGGGACGATAGTTCCCAAGGTCTAGAGTCGCCTCCTTTGTGGAGAGGGATGACTGTAGTAGTGCGCCATTTGGTAGGGACAAAGCCTGAGGTGAGGCTATGATTGAACAGGGCACATAGGTGAGATGACAGTTCACTCTGTTGTTCATGTAGAACACAGACAGGGATATTGTCAGATCCTATAGAAGTGTATTCTTGGCCTTGGGCAGTGCTGTTTTAACCTGTGCAGCAGTAATACTGGGTGCCTGGCAATCTACTGGTATTGTGATTGGTCCTTTGTTGGGAGAGAGAGGGGTAAAGTTGAAGCAGAGCATATGCTTTAAAGTCCCCACAAGTACAAAAAGTTCTGAAAAATGTCCAATATTTCCAGATTTTCTTGTTCTGTCATATTTCACAAATATAATTATTGCATTGTAATTTCATATTAAGTTACTGGTTTTATTACTGTTCATCTCTGAAATCCTGTCTCTGCTTCATTTCCAGTGCACTCTCAATTCTTCTAGTCAACTCTCATGCTCCCTTCCTTCTCTCCAACATTTTTGGTGAAAAATTTGAAATGGTCTCATGGGTACAGTCCCTCTGAGGTCTTTAGTACCAGAAGAACAAGAAGCAAAATCTCCTGTTTCACAGCTTACTTTTTATTGGACAAACTTTTGTATTTCCACCTTAACATGTACTACATCAAAAAAATGATTTGTCCCTCCAGAGAAGGATACCTTGAAGACAGCTGAGTACAGCAGTTTGAATCTCACACCTGCATCTCAATAGTCTCTGAATAGTGGAATACATTTGCTCCTCTACTGTCTGCTGTACAATGAGTAATCATTCTCCACAAACAAAATCCAAGTGAAATGCAGTAAATACGGAGATGTAGCCACTTAGTAATCCAATGTGTTTATTTCAGCCACAAAACAAACTGTATGAACCACCTTGCCTTCATCCGCAGCTCTGGTGACTGACACAAATAAGTCAACCAAGTTAAGCAGGCATAATCTATCCTTCACAAAACCAAACTGTGTGGGATCCAGAGTTTGGAGATTCCCTATATCCTTGTTTATTAGGTCCATAATGATGCATTCCATAGCTTTACATATCAGACTCATCAGGATAATGGGACGATAGTTCCCAAGGTCTAGAGTCGCTCCTCCTTTGTGGAGAGGGATGACTGTAGTAGTGCGCCATTTGGTAGGGACAAAGCCTGAGGTGAGGCTATGATTGAACAGGGCACATAGGTGAGATGACAGTTCACTCTGTTGTTCATGTAGAACACAGACAGGGATATTGTCAGATCCTATAGAAGTGTATTCTTGGCCTTGGGCAGTGCTGTTTTAACCTGTGCAGCAGTAATACTGGGTGCCTGGCAATCTACTGGTATTGTGATTGGTCCTTTGGTGGGAGAGAGAGGGGTAAAGTTGAAGCAGAGCATATGCTTTAAAGTCCCCACAAGTACAACAAGTTCTGAAAAATGTCCAATATTTCCAGATTTTCTTGTTCTGTCATATTTCACAAATATAATTATTGCATTGTAATTTCATATTAAGTTACTGGTTTTATTACTGTTCATCTCTGAAATCCTGTCTCTGCTTCATTTCCAGTGCACTCTCAATTCTTCTAGTCAACTCTCATGCTCCCTTCCTTCTCTCCAACATTTTTGGTGAAAAATTTGAAATGGTCTCATGGGTACAGTCCCTCTGTGGTCTTTAGTACCAGAAGAACAAGAAGCAAAATCTCCTGTTTCACAGCTTACTTTTTATTGGACAAACTTTTGTATTTCCACCTTAACATGTACTACATCAAAAAAATGATTTGTCCCTCCAGAGAAGGATACCTTGAAGACAGCTGAGTACAGCAGTTTGAATCTCACACCTGCATCTCAATAGTCTCTGAATAGTGGAATACATTTGCTCCTCTACTGTCTGCTGTACAATGAGTAATCATTCTCCACAAACAAAATCCAAGTGAAATGCAGTAAATACGGAGAAGTAGCCACTTAGTAATCCAATGCGTTTATTTCAGCCACAAAACAAACGGAAGATAATTGTACAACTAAACCATGAACGCCTTTAAAAAAACTCGACACATGCGTTTTCGTCTATTCATTTGACTTCATCAGATAGTTAGTATATCCCTCTTGTGGCTACTTCTCCATATTTATTGCATTTCACTTGGATTTTATTGGTACCTTTGGGCAGTTTCCTTTGTTTGGATTATTTCATTCTCCACAAACACTCTGCTGTCTCCCACTTGTAGTACTTTGTCCTTCTGCTACACGTTTGTCAGAATCAACTCCTTCTGCTGGTAGGATTGCATCTTTACTATTAAAGGCCTAGGTTGCTTTCTTATAACTAGGTTTGAAGCACACACATGATGTGCCCTTTTATCTAACAACTCCTGCTGTGGAATACCAGTCCAGTTGCTTATTTGTGCTTTTATAAAAGTAATGCAGTCAGTTCTTTCCAGCTTCTCTGATGTAGCTGAAAATCTCAGGTTTTCCCTACGTGCTCTGTCCTCTAATTCTATTACTTTTTGAAACATCTCTTCCTGAGCAGTCTCATATTCAGCCAGCCTTTTCTTCGTTTCAACCTCTTGATTTTTGCAGCTTTATCATCTCATCTGAATATCTGTTTAAAGTTTCTTCCATTTTTTCCAGACCTTTTGTTGTTTGTGTTGATATACTCCTTCAGTGTTTTGTTTATTTTAACCAGGTCTGTATGCAGTTGTCTTATATTTTTCTGTAGATTATTGGAAGTCATGTCTGAAGGTTGCATTACCTTTTGCTGAACAGCTGCAGAACTTTCCCCAGTCAATGTTTCTTCCTCACTTTTTTGTAGCTGATTTTTTTCCCAGGTCTTCTGTATTTCTTTATCCCTGGCATCCAGGCAGTGTACTTACTAGCCAGTTACTGACATTTATCCATAAACAGAGGTCTACTGGCCTTCTCTGCTGAGTTTCTGTTTTCACAATGGGAGAACTAGAAACAATCTGTTACTCAATGTGCAGCCATCTTGGAAGTCAGGGTATATGGTATGCACAGATTTTTGTAAATCATTTGATGAGCATAAAGCATCCTTCTTGTTTTCCTTTACTTGACAGAGGCACTGGGAACTAAAGTGGCATGATGCCAGGGCACTTCTATGGGCTAGGCTAGTCAAGGCTCCAGGGCCATTGGCCCTAGTACACACCTATGAACCTGTATCACTCCAGTGGCTCTACTTGATAGAGGCACCAGGAACTAATGGTGGCATGATGCAAGGGCACTTCTATGGGCTAGGCTAAGGTTCTAGAGCCGTTGGCCTAGTACAGACATATGAATCTATGAACCTATCCAACACCTTTTGGGGCCAGTCAATCTCTCCAAAACTGTAAGCTAGAACAGGAAGAGCAAATTGGTTTATAGCTTGAACTTTGTTCCTAGATCTCAATGCTGTCTCCAGTATCAGTTTTCTAAAATATTCCTTACTAAATTTTATTTGCATTTGTTCATGTTTTATTGTTGATCTTTCATCAATTCCCAAATATATATGCACTCCCTCTTGCTCAAATTCTTTTTTTATATAATTATTATAATAAATAATATTATTATTTAGTTATACTGTAGGACAAGTCTGATGAGGACTGAGTACAGTGGAATGATGACCACTCTCAACCTATATGCCATGCCCTTGCTTATAAGTTGAGCAACACAGAAGGATTTTTTATTACCTTGGACACATGTTGGTCAAAGACTAGATTACTGTCTACATGAGTTCACAGATCCCTGACAACTGAATCAACTTTTAAAGGTGTTTTATTGATGACATAACTACCCAGGGTGGTTGACTTCCCAAAAGGTATTATAATGCATGTCTTGGTATTGAGTCTTAAGCCATGGCTTTGGAACCATGTGTTTGCCTATATCAGAACTTCCTGAAGGATGTTCTCATCTTGGGGAGATTCATTGATCGCTCCCAGTTTGCAATCATCTGCAAACTTGGTCAGTCAAAGACCTTTGACATTGGTTTTGAAATCTGAGAAGTAGATGCCAAATAAAAGTGGGCCCAGCAAAGACCCCTGGGGACTGCAGTGGTGACTGGCCTGTTTGTGTAGGTGAGCTCACTGATTCTGACCTTCTGGGCCTATCAGTGGGCCAGCTAGCTATCCAGCACGTTATGCAGGGGGTTATACCAAGTTCCATAAGTTTTTTGACAATGCCCAAGTGGGATATTTTATCAAATGCTTTAGCCAGATCTAGGTAGCCAGTATGCACCATTTCCTCCTCATCTGTTGCCTTAGTGACCTTTTCAAAGTCATCCACCAGATTCAGTAAGCATGACCTTCCTTTGACAAAGCCAAACTGGGATGGATCCAGTGTTTGGAGGTCTCCTATGTCCGTGCTGATAATTTCCATGGCTTTGTAAATATGACTAGTTAGACTAATGGGTCTGTAGTTTCCAAGATTTGTTGAAGGTCCTCCCTTATGAAGGCGAATGACAGTTGCAGTCCTCAATTCATGTGGCACAAAGCCTGTTTTGAGACTCAGGTTAAATAATGACTCCAAGGGTCCTGATAAGTCATATTTTAGACCATTCAGAAGGTAGCCTGGGATGATACTGGAGGTCCATTGAGGCTGTGTTCTTGACTTTATTGAGTGCAGCCAGTACATGCATACATGCTCCCTAGTTATAGCTGGAGGGGTTAGGGTATTTTTAAGGGGATGGTTGGGGGAAGAGGGTGTAAAGTTGGAAATGAATTTGTCCACTAACAGGTTTGCTATTTCACCAGACTCAGTGAATGTGGCACCATTAACCACCAGTTCAACTATGTGCTGCCCTTGAGGTTTCTGACATAGCTGTAGAATGCCTAATGGTTATCTTTCTCCTAGGAGGCTATCTTAACCTCAAAGTCCCCTTTCTACAGCAGAGATGTACCTGCTGATATCCATTGTCATCAGGGGTATAGCAGTTTGTACTCCTCAAGGTCTGATACTGCTACCTCCGATTTTAGTCGAATTTGATCACATGTTTGCTTGTTTGTTTGTTTAATTTATCTGTGGAGGCTGTCCACTAAAGTGTGCTAGCCTGTGTAACTAATTTATCACTGTTTCTGCATTTTCTGTGTGTTTCTACCAAAAAAAAAAAAAATAATCCTTGTTTTCCCGCCTTCCTCGACTAGTTTAGACCAGTTTACAGGCATTGCTGTATTCTGGGTTGTGGTGTAGTTCCTGTGTTGTCCATTACCTTACTTGGATAGAAGGAAGTTTCTTTGCTCACCAGTGGGAGTGGGGAGCCTTGAGCAGCCTACCTGTCCTTGGGGAAGTGACCTCAGCACAAGAAGCTGTAGTAATTGGTTGTTTTGGACCATTTCTAGCTCTTTTGTAGTTCACTGTTTAAAATCCACCTCTGGGCGTTTTTTCTGGCTATACTGCTCAGACAAGCTCCACGTGGGTTTACTGAGTGGTCCTAGCAACAGGGAACTCAGAAAAGCGACTACCTTCTGGATTTAAGTATCTTTGCTTTTTTTTCACTTGGAATAGCTTCTTTAGCTTACCTTGAACTAACCTGAACTGTTTTTTAACTGATTGCTGCATTATTTTAAAGTCAGCACTTAAAGTTACATTTTAGTCGAATTTGATCGAAAATTTGCTTGTTTGTTTGTTTAATTTATCTGTGGAGGCTGCCCACTAAAGTGTGCTAGCCTGTGTAACTAATTTATCACTGTTTCTGCATTTTCTGTGTGTTTCTACCAAAAACAAAAAAACAAAAAAATAATCCTTGTTTTCCGCCTTCCTCGACTAGTTTAGACCAGTTTACAGGCATTGCTGTATTCTGGGCTGTGGTGTAGTTCCTGTGTTGTCCATTACCTTACTTGGATAGAAGGAAGTTTCTTTGCTCACCAGTGGGAGTGGGGAGCCTTGAGCAGCCTACCTGTCCTTGGGGGAAGTGACCTCAGCACAAGAAGCTGTAGTAATTGGTTGTTTTGGACCATTTCTAGCACTTTTGTAGTTCACTGTTTAAAATCCGCCTCTGGGCATTTTTTTCTGGCTATACTGCTCAGACAAGCTCCACGTGGGTTTACAGAGTGGTCCTAGCAGCAGGGAACTCAGAAAAGTGACTACCTTCTGGATTTAAGTATCTTTGCTTTTTTTCACTTGGAATAGCTTCTGTACCTTACCTTGAACTAGCCTGAACTGTTTTTTAACTGATTGCTGCATTATTTTAAAATCTGCACTTAAAGTTACATTTTAGTTGAATTTGATCAGCAGTTTGCTTGTTTGTTTGTTTAATTTAACTGTGGAGGCTGCCCACTAAAGTGGGCTAGCCTGTGTAACTAATTTATCACTGTTTCTGCATTTTCTGTGTGTTTCTACCAAAAAAACAAAAAAACAAAAAAATAATCCTTGTTTTCCCGCCTTCCTCGACTAGTTTAGACCAGTTTACAGGCATTGCTGTATTCTGGGCTGTGGTGTAGTTCCTGTGTTGTCCATTACCTTACTTGGATAGAAGGAAGTTTCTTTGCTCACCAGTGGGAGTGGGGAGCCTTGAGCAGCCTACCTGTCCTTGGGGGAAGTGACCTCAGCACAAGAAGCTGTAGTAATTGGTTGTTTTGGACCATTTCTAGCTCTTTTGTAGTTCACTGTTTAAAATCCGCCTCTGGGCGTTTTTTTCTGGCTATACTTCTCAGACAAGCTCCATGTGGGTTTACAGAGTGGTCCTAGCAGCAGGGAACTCAGAAAAGTGACTACTTTCTGGATTTAAGTATCTTTGCTTTTTTTCACTTGGAATAGCTTCTGTAGCTTACCTTGAACTAGCCTGAACTGTTTTTAACTGATTGCTGCATTATTTTAAAATCTGCACTTAAAGTTACATTTTAGTCGAATTTGATCGAAAGTTTGCTTGTTTGTTTGTTTAATTTATCTGTGGAGGCTGCCCACTAAAGTGTGCTAGCCTGTGTAACTAATTTATCACTGTTTCTGCATTTTCTGTGTGTTTCTACCAAAAAAACAAAAAAATAATCCTTGTTTTCCCGCCTTCCTCGACTAGTTTACACCAGTTTACAGGCATTGCTGTATTCTGGGCTGTGGTGTAGTTCCTATGTTGTCCATTACCTTACTTGGATAGAAGGAAGTTTCTTTGCTCACCAGTGGGAGTGGGGATCCTTGAGCAGCCTACCTGTCCTTGGGGGAAGTGACCTCAGCACAAGAAGCTGTAGTAATTGGTTGTTTTGGACCATTTCTAGCTCTTTTGTAGTTCACTGTTTAAAATCCGCCTCTGGGCATTTTTTTCTGGCTATACTGCTCAGACAAGCTCCACGTGGGTTTACAGAGTGGTCCTAGCAGCAGGGAACTCAGAAAAGCAACTACCTTCTGGATTTAAGTATCTTTGCTTTTTTTCACTTGGAATAGCTTTTGTAGCTTACCTTGAACTAGCCTGAACTGTTTTTTAACTGATTGCTGCATTATTTTAAAATCCGCACTTAAAGTTACATTTTAGTCAAATTTGATCGAAAGTTTGCTTGTTTGTTTGTTTAATTTATCTGTGGAGGCTGCCCACTAAAGTGTGCTAGCCTGTGTAACTAATTTATCACTGTTTCTGCATTTTCTGTGTGTTTCTACCAAAAAAAAAAACAAAAATAATCCTTGTTTTCCCGCCTTCCTCGACTAGTTTAGACCAGTTTACAGGCATTGCTGTATTCTGGGTTGTGGTGTAGTTCCTGTGTTGTCCATTACCTTACTTGGATAGAAGGAAGTTTCTTTGCTCACCAGTGGGAGTGGGGAGCCTTGAGCAGCCTACCTGTCCTTGGGGGAAGTGACCTCAGCACAAGAAGCTGTAGTAATTGGTTGTTTTGGACCATTTCTAGCTCTTTTGTAGTTCACTGTTTAAAATCCGCCTCTGGGCGTTTTTTTCTGGCTATACTGCTCAGACAAGCTCCACGTGGGTTTACGGAGTGGTCCTAGCAGCAGGGAACTCAGAAAAGTGACTACCTTCTGGATTTAAGTATCTTTGCTTTTTTTTCACTTGTAATAGCTTCTGTAGCTTACCTTGAACTAACCTGAACTGTTTTTTAACTGATTGCTGCATTATTTTAAAGTCTGCACTTAAAGTTACATTTTAGTCGAATTTGATCGAAAATTTGCTTGTTTGTTTGTTTAATTTATCTGTGGAGGCTGCCCACTAAAGTGTGCTAGCCTGTGGAACTAATTTATCACTGTTTCTGCATTTTCTGTGTGTTTCTACCAAAAAAACAAAAAAAAAAATAATCCTTGTTTTCCCGCCTTCCTCGACTAGTTTAGACCAGTTTACAGGCATTGCTGTATTCTGGGCTGTGGTGTAGTTCCTGTGTTGTCCATTACCTTACTTGGATAGAAGGAAGTTTCTTTGCTCACCAGTGGGAGTGGGGAGCCTTGAGCAGCCTACCTGTCCTTGGGGGAAGTGACCTCAGCACAAGAAGCTGTAGTAATTGGTTGTTTTGGACCATTTCTAGCTCTTTTGTAGTTCACTGTTTAAAATCCGCCTCTGGGCATTTTTTCTGGCTATACTGCTCAGACAAGCTCCACGTGGGTTTACAGAGTGGTCCTAGCAGCAGGGAACTCAGAAAAGCAACTACCTTCTGGATTTAAGTATCTTTGCTTTTTTTCACTTGGAATAGCTTCTGTAGCTTACCTTGAACTAACCTGAACTGTTTTTTAACTGATTGCTGCATTATTTTAAAGTCTGCACTTAAAGTTACATTTTAGTCGAATTTGATCGAAAATTTGCTTGTTTGTTTGTTTAATTTATCTGTGGAGGCTGCCCACTAAAGTGTGCTAGCCTGTGTAACTAATTTATCACTGTTTCTGCATTTTCTGTGTGTTTCTACCAAAAAAAAACAAAAAACAAAAAAATAATCCTTGTTTTCCCGCCTTCCTCGACTAGTTTAGACCAGTTTACAGGCATTGCTGTATTCTGGGTTGTGGTGTAGTTCCTGTGTTGTCCATTACCTTACTTGGATAGAAGGAAGTTTCTTTGCTCACCAGTGAGAGTGGAGAGCCTTGAGCAGCCAACCTGTCCTTGGGGGAAGTGACCTCAGCACAAGAAGCTGTAGTAATTGGTTGTTTTGGACCATTTCTAGCTCTTTTGTAGTTCACTGTTTAAAATCCGCGTTTGCACGGTTTTGTGCTGTCGTGCGCATAGCGCAGCGCCGGTTAAATAAGGTTAAACTTTTTCTGGCTCCGCCAAGTCTGCTCTTCAAATTTTCCTTTAAGGAAGCTCTACTCTTAGTATAACCAGACTACTCACTGTATTATAAGCCTAGCACTTGTTCTCAATACTTCTCTACTAAGTAAGCACTCTCGTACTAAGTAAAGCACTACATCTACTTACCACCCCTGTGAATATCCACTTCCCTTAAAGGTATACCACTCCCTTATACTGTTCTAGCATGTCGAGTGGTAGATTACTGGCATCGTCTCCAGTTCAGCTGGTCAATCTGGGTATCTTGAGACAATGCTACAATTGTCTCATGTACACAGACAACCCTCTCCTCCTCCCAACAAACACAAATACATGTGAGAGATGCAACTATATAGCCAAACTGGAGGCTGAACTCTCTCAACTCAGGGCTGGCATGACCAGACAGGAGGAGATGGCAACCACACACACACAACAATCCCAGTCCCACATAGACCTACCACAACTGCAAACCAAACACATAAAAACACAAAGACATACTCGGAGGCTCTAATAAAAAACTTACCAAAACAACAGAGGCTCCCAAAGCAGACATCCAAAAATCCACCACCTCAAAACAAAACACATGCAACACATACTTCAATAAATCAGTGTGTCGACCAATCGCAGCCCTTAAGGCCAAACACCTTGCCTGATACACTAGTAATAGGTGACTCCATAGTCAGACACACCGATGTCCCACTGACCAGGCTGAACAAGGAGAAGGTGACTGTGAGCTGTCTACTGGGAGCTAGGATCCGCCACATAACACACGCACTCAGGTCACTCCAAAGCAAGTACAAATATGACTCCGTCATTGTCCATGCTGGTGTGAATGACCTGAGACGTACCTCCCTGGACTACATGAAAGAGACATAGGGGAGCTCTCCGATTATGTAGCCCAGGCTGGTATGACCCTGACCCTGAGCAGCATCTTGCCCTCACCAAGAATGATACCACAATACAAAGACAAGATGATCAGCTTTAACAATTGGCTCAAGTACTGGTGTCATTCTAAGGGATCCAATGTCTGTCTGCCTGGGATGATATGTTGGACAAGCCACGCTGCAAGGGATGGCTTACACCTGTCACCACTGGGCTTCCGGATATTGGCTAAGGCTCTTGCCACCCCCATAGTGCCTTTTTAGGCAAGGCTCAAAGACAAACCCACCTCCTTAGAAAACAAAAATGGAAAAAAACTAAGGGTAATGCTGCTCAATGCCAGAAGTCTAAATCTCAAAATGCAGGCACTTGATGCACTCCTCAGCATGGAGAACATCGACGTCTGTGCAGTAACTGAAACCTGGTTCAAGGCTCATGAGAGCACCCCAGCGCTACCAGGCTATACCTCGTATCATGCTTTTCGGCCCCCAAACCCGGGCCGAACCACAAAGGGAGTGTCCATATTCATAAAGGACACCCACACCTCCAGGTTAGTAACAACACATGAAGCATCAGAGACCATACAGGTGCAACTAACCATAGGCAAAACTGCTATACAACTGGTAGCATGTTACAGACCACTCTCCCAATCTCAAGAACCCCACTCAGCCTTCCTGAAGACATTGGAGGATATGAATGTATCACAAAATACCATCATACTGGAAGACTTCAACTACCCAAACATAGATTGGGTACATTATTCTAGCCCTAATACCCTAGCCCAAAGGTTCCTGGAATTCATAAATTCAAATGCACTGGAACAACTAGTCACCTCTCCCACTAGGGGAGATAATATACTAGACCTGATCATCACAAACATGGGGACAAAATGCTCACACCGGAAGTATACCCCTCACTAGTGAGATCTGACCACAAACTAATCACCCTGGATATACATATCCCACCTCCACCCCCAGCACAAAAGACCACAGTGAAAAACTTCTCAAAAGCAGACTTCACTCTTCTTAAGACTGAGATGGTATCCTTTAAGCCCACTGTGCCAGTGGATACCACATCCCACAATGCCGAATCCTTCACAAATGCTTTCTATGGACATCTCCAAGAATGCATGGATCATGCAATCCCAAACAAATCCAAGTCCCTCTCCACCAAATGTAAGCATCCTGTCTGGTGGACCTCAGCCATAAACAAATTGTATAACAAAGAAGGAAGCTACTGCACGTCAGAGCGAAATCCCATGAAGGGAAGACATCTCTGATCAACATTAGCAGAAAACTACGTTCTCTCATAAAACATCCAAGGCAAACTTTGAGAGAAAAATCGCTAAGGGCACTAAAGATAACCACAAAGCCTTCTTCAGCTATGTTAGAAACCTGGAAACCCTCAGATATGCTCAGAGTTGGTTCACAACAACAAAAAATACAGTGAACCCACAGATATTGCTAACATTCTGGCTGACAGGTTCAGTGCAAATTTCTCCCTCCTTCACCCCAAAAGAAGAAATATTTATCCCAGCTGAATGTAATCTCCCTGTCATCTCAGATATCCAAGTGAGAACCGCCCTAAACAAAGCAAAAACATAGCATCAATGGGACCTGGCGGTATCCCGGGGTGCGTGTTACGTGAACTCCAAGAGGAGCTAAACCCACACATAAAAATGCTATTTAACCTTAGCCTTACTTTGGGATATGTACCTGAACACTGGCGTACAGCAACAGTGGTCCCACTCCACAAGGGGTGCCTCTACAGACCCTGGAAACTACCGCCCCATAAGCAACTAGCCTGGTCTGCAAAGCTATGGAAAGAATCATTATGGAACTCATAAACAGAGACATAGGGGACCTACAGACACTTGACCCCACCCAGTTCGGCTTTGTAAAGGGCAGATCCTGCCTTTTAAACCTGGTTGTCTTTTTCGAAACAGTCACTAGAGCCATTGATGAGGGCAAAGCAGTCCATACAGCATACCTGGACTTGGCTAAGGCCTTCAACACAATACCCCACTCAGGCATCATAGATAAGCTAAACAACTTAAAAGTAAACCCTTATGTCACTAGATGGGTTTCAAACTGGCTAAAGGACAGAACCCATAAAGTTAAAATCGCTGGAGCAATGTCAGACTCAAAGCCAGTCACAAGTGGTGTCCCACAGGGATCTGTCCTGGGACCCCTCTTGTTCGGCATTTATTTCTCAGATGTTAAAACAAACATGGCAGGGCTGTGGCTGACAAAGTTCGCAGATGACTGCAAACTAGGCGCCATAGTCGATACACCAGCAGACACACACATCCTACAAAAAGGCCTCACTGAAACGGACAACTGGTGCCGTAGTCACGACCTTAAACTAAATGCCAAAAATGTATAGTCATCCCTTTTGGCAAAAACAAAGTGCCCACAAATTATCACATAGACAGCAACCCACTGAGTACGGAAAAAGTAATCAGAGACCTAGGGACCCAAGTAGACAGCGACCTCTCATTTGACACCCATGTTGCCAAAGTGGTTAGAAAAACATTCTACCTTGCACACCTCATCATGAAGGGATTCACATCCAGATCCAAGGATGTCATTGTACCCTATATTCCTCCCTCATCAGACCCATGATTGAGTACAATGCCCCATTTGGTATGTACCTCACCCGGCATTTGCAACAGCTGGAGAGACCACAAAGTACCTCTCCAAAAGGATCAAGGGTCTCCAACATATGTCTTATTCTGCCAGACTAAAGAAACTTCAGCTCTATTCAGTAGCATACCGCCTGCTCAGAGGTGATCTCTGCCTGACGTGCAAGGCCATGTCCAATCAGGATCTGATGGACATGCTCCACCTCAAAAATCCAAATCCATCAGGACCATGAGAGCTAAAGACTTAAACCTCGGCACAAGTATGAATAGGACATGCTGGAGGGATAGATTCATAACCCAGAGGCTTCCCATGCTTTGGAACAGGATCCCAGTTCGTATTAGGCAGAGCCCTCACTGACTCTCTTCAAGAGAAATCTTGATGAGTGGATGGGAGATCGTAAGTTTACCCCAGGGGTCACATCTGTGTCACTGCTAGACAGGGGCACAGTAAACTAATTCTATTATATAAGGGGACCTTCATTGTGTCACTACTAGACAGAGGCACAGTATTCTACATTTATTCTGTACATTTTTGTACCATTTCATGGGGTGGCAAAAGCCACATCACTATGGCTAGGCTTACAAATGCCCCAGGGCAGATAGCCTAGTACTATACTATGAAACTATGAAACTATAATCCCAGCTGTCCTCATCCATGCTGGACTGACACCCCTCCAAACCCCCAAAAATGACAGTTTATTTCCAAGCAAGTGGTCAGGAAATTCAGATGCATGTAATATGTGCTTTTATACTGGCTCACATCATCATATTATTATTAAGATTTCTACTTACAATTTTATAACACTGTCCCATTCAAATAAATTGATTACCTTCCCCTACTTTTAGTAACAGTGTTGAAATGCAACAGACCCTTAAAATGCTTGTTAATGCAAAATCCATTATTTTAGCAACTTTTTAAGTTTATAAGGCCAATATTTAAAATCTATCCCTGATTTCTGACCTTCCCACATGGACTATTTTTTGTTTTGTCCAGAGTTATTGCACTACAAGTTTGAGATGTATGTAAAACTGTTAGAATAAAAAAAAGTAATCTCCGTGGTATCCCCGAAGTCTCAAAACAACCCACTAAACAAGTATAGTAGGTCCAAAAACAAAACAGTGTAAGAACCTTCTCTGTGTGGAAGATATTCAGTCCATATATCTCTAGTTAATCACTGTATATTAATCAGATCAGACAAAAGTATAGAAGTAGCGAACTTAAACTCGCCTTAAGTAAAACAAATAAATAAATAATAATAAAAAATATATAATTGTACAGAATTACTAAGTATTCGAAAATAATCCAAGCAAGGCAGGCAGTCTGTTTCCATGTCAAAAATCCTTTATTAAGAACATAGACGAGCAATCCAAGTAAAACAAAAATAGAGTAATACTTTCCTCACAAGCTTTCTAAATATATTTATACTTTTTATCAGGCAAGGGAATGGTTTATTGTGCTGTAAAACAAAGTGTTATTGGTACACGTGTTAAATTCACATCCCTTCCCTCATCAGTCTGACATTTGAACTGGTCCTGCCCTACTTAGTAGCTGTCATAATAATATAACCCTTATGTACTTTAAATAAAATTTATAATGATGTGGTACCTCTTATTTAACCAGATTATTAAGTAGATTATTAAGTCTGTGATTTTATCCAAGACAATATACTACATGGCTGGAAATATATCAACCTTAGTCCATTTGGCAATCAAAAAATATATATAAATATATACATATACACTTTGCATGTAAAAAATCAATTGTAAAAATCATATTCTATTTTCATAACCTATTGTTAACAAAGATTGCTTCCATCGTTCTAGACTTCTTCAGGTCTGTGTACAAGAACCCTAAAAACTATCTACTAAAAACTATCTATAAAAATATATATAATTGTATAATTAGTTAGTATTGTGATTACATACCATTTTGAATAAAGTGGAAAAAAGAGAACCAGAAAAATAAAAAATAATAAGAAAAAATGTATGATGAAAACAAAATATACACTTAAACTACAGCTGATTTAAAATGGTATTTAAACCCAACTGGTAGAATAATATAAAATAAAATAAAATTAGTCATGTAAACAATGTGGCAATTTTCTAAGTTCCAGTGCACATATAATGAACTCATGTGGCAATTAAAGCTGAACTATTTCAGGAAGCCTGGACTAAACTACTACTGTTCAATTAAACGTGCACTGGAACCTAGAAAATTGCCACATTGTTTACATGACTAATTTTATTTTATTTTATTTTATTCTACCAGTTGGTTTTAAATACCATTTTAAATCAGCTGTAATTTAAGTGTATATTTTGTTTTCATCATCATACATTTTTTCTTATTATTTTTTTCTTTTTCTGGTTCTCTTTTTTTCCACTTTATTCAAAATGGTGTTTAATAATAATACTAATTATACAATTATATATATATATTTATAGATAGTTTTTAGGGTTCTTGTACACAGACCTGAAGAAGTCTAGCAGGACAAAAGCGATCTTTAACAATAGGTTATGAAAATAGAATATGATTTTTACAATTTATTTTTTACATGCAAAGTGTATATGTATATATTTATATATTTTCTTGATTGCCAAATGGACTAAGGTTGATATATTTCCAGCCATGTAGTATATTGTCTTGGATAAAATCACATACTTAATAATCTCCTTAATAATCTGGTTAAATAAGAGGTACCACATCATCATAAATTTTATTTAAAGTACATAAGAATTATATTATTATGACAGCTACTAAGAAGGGCAGGACCAGCTCGAATGTCACACTGATGGGGGAAGGGATGTGAATTTAACATGTGTACCAATGACACTATGTTTTACAGCACAATAAACCACTCCCTTGCCTGATAAAAAAAAAAATATATATATATATATATATATATATATATATATATATATATATAGTTAGAAAGCTTGTGAGGAAACTATTACTCTATTTTTGTTTTACTTGGATCGCTTGTCTGTGTACTTAATAAAGGATTTTCAACTGGAAACAGACTGGCTGCCTTGCGTGGATTACTTTTGAATACTTAGTAGTTCTGTACAATTATATATTTTTTATTATTATTATTTTTTTTTACTTAAGATGAGTTTAAGTTCACTGCTTCTACTACTTTTGTCTGATCTGATTAATATACAGTGATTAACTAGAGCTATATGGACTGAAAATCTTCCACAGAGAAGTTTTTGAAAACTGTTAGAATCAAGCACTGGACTACAACTGTCTTATAAACAGCACATCACCTTAATATTCTGCACTGCCAGACTTTTTTGAAAGCTTTTTCTTAAACGTTAATAATTTTTAAAAATTACAATATTAATATAAAGATTATGAAAATAAAACTATTGATAGCTTCCTGAGTCCACAGGTTCCATAGGTGCATACTTCTATGCTGCAGAACACTCAGACTGGTCAGCTACATGGGTTTTCAGCCATATTTAATCATAATTTCAAACCACTCATTCATTCTTAAAGGGACAATCCCAGCATTTAAAATTCGGGTCTACTCTAAAGCTGACCAAAGTCACACCCACTTTACCACGTCACTCACATTCCCACCCACGGTATCCCTTTTCTTTTACTTATCCTGTAAATATTCAATTCCAGTCCTGTTTTTGCTCCCAGTGTCAACTACGCTTTGTTTTTACTGTCCTATCGTTGAATGCCCATAGTTTTGGTCTATTTTTATAAAATTGTGTTTTTTTTCTGCCAAATTAGTTGCAAACCATAACCAACTGATGTTAGAAATAGATATTTCAGTTTCCGATTTCATACCCTTCAGAAAATTCATACTAATGCAAAACCTGTTATTCTATCAACTTTCTAAATTCGTAAGAGAAATATTTAAAAAATGTAGGGATTTCTCAAGACATGGCAGAAGTGAAACACAGAATTGCTTTTATGAGCCATGTGTGATACCCAGTGAGACACACGATTCGTTTTGTGACTGAGCTCTAGGCCTTTGGAATGAAGACAAACAAGCCTGTTACAACAAAGACAAGTACAGTGTTAGCCTAAAATAGGACAGGTAAGAACTGAAAGCAGTTCAGGATCACAGATTATTATTACTGGTGAGCAGAAAATAGGTACAAAGGGACTTTCCAAGATGTTTTAGAAAGAAAAAAAGTCATAATTTCATGCAAATAATCTTCCTTAAGACAGACACGAAGCTCAGCTGATCTATTATAAATAGACAGATAGATAGACAGATAGATAGACAGATAGATAGATAGACAGATAGATACATAGATAGATACATAGATAGATACATAGATAGATAAAGATAGATACATATAGTGTTCTATGTATTAGTTTCCTGATGGTAATTACATTTGTAAGTCATTGAAAGTCATTACAGATGATGATGCCCTACTAACTATTAAACAGAACTCTGTAATGCTGGTCACTTACTGTAAAATGAAGATGCTGCCAATCCAGGATCAGAACAGAGCCATTTAAATGAATGCAGCACAAACACAATAAATATTATCATTTATACCCTCCCCCATCCATACCTTTTTTTTTTTTTTTTTTTTATGCTCACACATATCCAGCCACTAGTCAAAACTCCTGTCCCTTGATGGTTATGGTTATACTTCCCTGATGTTACAGAACAATCCCGAGGGGGGTAATCATACTTCTATCATGTTCAGCCTTTGGATTCACTGTAACTCTAAACTTCTACTTTGAGGAACAGGGATTTCTTAGGGTTAGAGATCTGTGTCAGTAAAGTTCATGCTTACACTCAACAGTATCTTCTAAACTTGAGCACAGACCTCAACCTAATGAAACTAATGTCAGCAATCCTAACGCTGCCTTTCCACCTTCAGGCACTGGGTTCCAGTTATGACAATTCCTATAGCTGCACTGTACCTTCAGTCACAGGAGCTCTTTAGGCATATCTAAATCCAGACACACACATTAGCCCCATCTCTAATGGCTAGCTCTCACTATTAGGGTTACAGTTAGAATTTAAATCATATGCAGGGGTACGATTGTGCTTCAGGTTAGGTTCAGATTATGCATGTAGCCATAGTTCATTTATAGTTATGCTTACAAGTCAGATCACTGAGTAGTGTCCATATTGTCCTTTAGGCTCCAAGACATAGGGGTAGCTTCAGTTAGTCACAGGGATGTTCACTCACTGTTCTTTCATCAGTGGAAGCATCAGTTTTATGAAACAACTGAGTTTTTAAAATCTAATCTTGTTACTCACTCAACCTCCAAGTTGAAGTCTGATGGTTTAACCAGGAGAACCTTAAAGAACATTGATGGACTTTCTTTTAAAGGTTAAAGATTCAGTATTAGTTTAGTTGAATCTCAAGAGGTTTGAGTGCCATTGGGAAAAAAATGACTATTTCACAGTGACAGTGACAGTGACTACTTCACCAAGACAGCTCTTATTTTTTCACATATTTTTCTTCATTTTGCAGAATTGGGTTTATCACACTGGATACAAGATTTCTTTACAGGGGTAACCAAGATATGCTGGCAAAAAGCTTTTATTTATTTTCACAATAAAGAAGAAGATTAACATTTAAGGATTGGCAGAATATTTTTAGCTAAATGTCATGACCACTAAAGAGAACATGAGAGCAGTGGCACAGCAGATAGTGCTGCTGCCTCACAACAAGAGGTTTTATGATTCAGTTCTCAGCTGGAGTGCTTTCTGTGCAGAGTCTGCATGCCCTCCTTGTGCTCATGCCAGTTTCTTCCAGTTGTCCTGGTTTCCTCCCGCATTCAAAAGACAAGCAGTAGGTGGATAGGATACTCTAAATTAGCCATAGGTGTGAGTGTGTGGTGTGGAAGAACTACTGTGGCAGGGCTAGCCACTCAGCAGTGTAAACCTTAGCTCTAGAAGATTGTCACTGTGGAAGTGACACCCAAACCCCATGTGCAAAAATGGGAAAAAGGGGTGATGGATAGATGATCGTGACCTCTGAAAAATTCCATTAAAATATTATTTGCCAAAAGAAAAAAATGCTAAAACATCAAAACCGTTGTTTTGTCTTCTCCAAGATGCAGCAATTTCAGGGATGTTGATTAAAGTGGCAGGAGTGTACTGTCATTCCTCCCTCCACAGAAAACCAACGTGTTTCAGTGTTCAGGCACATGTATGTAACAGTGATGTGAGATGGGATGAAAAACTAAAGTAACAAGTAGTTGGACATCTTTGAGTTTTATGACATGCATTAATAAAGTATGACAAAAACAAAAACCATCATGATAACGTTGACCCTTTACTTATGAACTTGAATCTTCCTTTTGCACTTTCAAATAATAAATATTGGGGTTGGCATAATGGTTAAGGAGTTTACCTCACAAACACAATGTACAGCATTTGATTCTCACCTTTATCCAAATGGATTGGTAATTGGAAATTCATCTGTGGTTTGGTTCCTATGTCTCTGATGGACAGAGGCAGTCAGGAAATCACCCCCTATAAATCAAATTTGTGGGTCAGATTTGGAGTGCACAGCTAGACTTTTAAGGGCCCTATTGGTCAGTAGCCTACTATATACACTTATGATTATAAAAGACTATGCTACCTGTTTTTTTATATAATTTAATGAATGCAGTACTTGATACAAGGATCCTCATTTGTGCTTGAATAAGTATTATTAATTCTTGGTTTATGTCTTTGCCTTACAAACCTGCATACCTCTCAACTGTACAGATTTTCACAGAATGTTCAGATTTTGGCCTCATATTTTTGGCTGTTTTTCATAAAATTGTGTTTTTCTGGCAAATTAGTGGTAAATCATTAACAACTGAAGTTAGAAAATAATGACAGACATTTGAGTTTCAGACGTCATAACCTTCAGAACATTCATGCTAATACAAAACCTGTTATTCAATCAAATAAGTCTGTAAGAGCATTATTTAAAAATTGACCCTATTTTTGGGCTTTTGTTCCACTTTTATTTATGGCTTTGTCCAGATTTCTTGCTCTAAGAGGTTGAGTGGTATGCCAATCTGTAAAAATAAATGTAAATAAAATTGTCTTTCTTCATTATGGGCTGGATTTAGAAAGGGCCACCACAAGTGGTAAGCCATTCCACTTGCTGCTGTCACTGGTAGTGGACCTTTCTGATTTACAGACACGCCCACCACCGTGATCCTACAGAGTCTGTAGAATCACCACAGTAGGCCATGTCCTCAGCAGAGATATATATGCTAATGAGGTATTCCAAGGGATGGTCTATGCTAATTAACCATGTGCTCTCCCCTTAAATGAATAAGGTAAGGCATTTATGCAACCATAGCTGCATAAGTTAACTTGGCCAAAACTTTGCATTCTCTTGTTACTTCCAATGGATGAGACTGAGTTAGAGGTATGTGCCAGGATTTTTAGCAGACAGGTAGTGATGGTGGTGTGTATCTGCAAGTATGTTTGTGTATGGCTGCTAGTGTGAGTGTATCAGTTATAAAGATTCAGTCTATGGTATGTGGGTGGTTAGTTATAAATCTTAAATCTTTTACGGTACATGCTAGTGTATCAAATCAGTGTAATCTTACAAGTGAAATCCAGACTGAAAGAGTTAACTTTGCAGGGCATTGTTGCCAAGGTTTACTTGTTTACATGTATTTATAATAGCACTGATTGCTATACTTACAGTGGTTTTGAGTGTGTCATATTAGACGATATGTCCAGGAGGCACACAAAACTCAGGGGCACCTCCTATAACAAGGTGATTTCCCAAATCTAAAACCTTTCATTCAAACAAGGATCCTTGTTGGGACAGTAGTAAATACATGGATTATGGGATGGAGGAAAAAGAGAAGAGTGAATCTTCCATGAATTGTTCTGTCTGGATTTAGGATCCATGGGAAATACATCTGCTTAAAACTCTTGGAGAGGGACAGAGATCTACCTGTTAATTTCTGCATCTGGATCCAGAAATTACAAAGTAATTAATTTCCCTTATTCAATAGTCATGGACGAGGACAGAAATCTTTCTATTAAGGTTAACATAACAGGGGTTCATTCTTTGAAAAGGGTGGCATTTCTTCAGGAAGAGCTTGGGATTCTAGGATGCAGTCCAGTAAAAGGTTTGAACTTCCTTTCTCAGTACAAAAAGTGCCCAATAAATGACTCTCTGATATTATCTCCAAAGGCGCATAATCAGAAACATTTGGTGACAGCATCAAGAGAAAAGTTACTGGTGACTTGAAACATACCCAAATGTCAACGCAACTGGAATATTCAGGTGTGTAACGTCCTATAACAGAAGTAAAATAATTTCTGCTAAAGTAAAAGTATTTTTAAGCTCCAAAGTGATCTTGAACCCTAGTAGTTAAAACAAGATGATGGTGAATGATTACCAAAATAATCCTTTCTGTTTGATCCTCCTTGACCTCTCAGCAGCAGTTGATAAAATGGATCATAGACATCTACTCAAATACTGCCAAACATTGTGTGGTCTCTTATCCACTGTCCTTGAATGGTTTGCCTCTTACTACACAATGATTCCTAGCATGGTGTCACTGGTATTTTGGCTTTTCCATGTTCCTGCTGGATTATGGGATTTTCTGCAGAGCTTGCTACTGGCACCAATATTGTTGCTGTGTATATGCAGACACTAAATGAGGTCATTACTAGGATGTATATACAGTGCCATTATTATGATAATACTATATAGCTGTACCTCTGCTTCTCTTAAGAGCAAATGATAATCCTTGCTACATTTGAAGATTTTCAGTTCCTGGCTGAAGTGGATGCCTGATAGATGATCCAAGTTAATCCTTTAAAGAATGAGGTATTGCTAGTGTGTCCTACAGTAAGGTCCTCACAACCTCATTATTTATTTCCTTTGATCTTTTATGTATATGACAAACTATAAATTGTGTCTAAGGTATGATATTTTATTTTTGACAAAATGCTGGCATTAAAGAACCAGATATCAGCAGCTTTAAAGTCCTCATGTTTTCATCATAAGAATCGTTTGCAGATAAAACATTTTATTACATAGGAAGGCCTCACTGTTGTTACTTATACATTGTTTTTTTTTTACTCCTTGATTATTGTAGTGCTGTATACTTGGTACATATACCTCCATTCTTTACCACCTGAAATGGGTCTAGAACTCCGAAGAACAGGGTAAGTACTAGGCAGTCCTTCATACTATGAATATGGATCTGTAGTGTTCTATGAATTACACTGACTCTGCACTGTAGCTACATCTTTCTTCAGTATCCTGAATTTAATATATCATTCCCTTCATCAACATGACTCTTCCTGTCTGAAGGAACTACCTGTTCCCTATGCTCTGATGCATAACTCACATTCTGAGGCTCTAAAGGAACTACTTGTACCCTATGTTTTGAAGCACTACTCATGCTCTACTGTGGATCTGAAGGAACTACCTGTGCCCTATGTTCTGATGCGTTACTCATGCTCTACTGAGGATCTGAAGGAACTACCTGTACCTTATGTTCTGATGCACTACTCATATTCTGAGGATCTGAAGGAACTACCTGTACCCTATATTCTGATACACTATTCATGTTCCTCTGAGGACCTGAAGGAACTACCTGTGCCCTATATTCTGATGCATTACTCAAGTTCTTCTGAGGATCTGAAGGAACTACCTGTGCCCTATGTTCTGATGCATTACTCATGCTCTACTGAGGATCTGAAGGAGCTACCTGTACCTTTTGTTCTGATGCACTACTCATATTCTGAGGATCTGAAGGAACTACCTGTACCCTATATTCATGTTCCTCTGCGGACCTGAAGGAACTACCTGTGCCCTATATTCTGATGCATTACTCAAGTTCTTCTGAGGATCTGAAGGAACTATCTGTGCCCTATGCTCTGATGCATAACTCATGTTCTGAGGCTCTAAAGGAACTACCTGTACCCTATGTTTTGATGGACTACTCATGTTCTTCTGAGGATCTGAAGGTACTACCGGTGCCCTATGTTCTGATGCACTACTCATGTTCTGAGGATCTGAAGGAACTACATGTGCCCTATGCTCTGATGCACTCCTCATGTTCTTCTGAGGATCTGAAGGAACTACCTGTGTCCTGTGCTCTGATGCATTACTCACGTTCTTCTGAGGATCTGAAGGAACTACATGTGCCCTATGCTCTGATGCACTCCTCATGTTCTTCTGAGGATCTGAAGGAACTACCTGTGTCCTGTGCTCTGATGCATTACTCACGTTCTTCTGAGGATCTGAATGAACTACCTATGCCCTATGTTCTGATGCACTACTTATGTTCTTCTGAGGATCAGAAGGAACTTCCTGTGCCCTGTGCTCTGATGCACTACTCATGTTCTTCTGAGGATCTGAAGGTACTACCTGTGCCTTATGTTCTGATGCATTACTCACGTTCTTCTGAGGATCTGAAGGTACTACCTGTGCTCTATGTTCTAATCCATTACTCATGTTCTTCTGAGGATCTGAAGGAACTACCTGTGCCCTGTGCTCTGATGCATTACTCATGTTCTTCTGAGGATCTGAAGGAACTACCTGTGCCTTATGTTCTGATGCACTACTCATGTTCTTCTGAGGATCTGAAGGAACTACCTGTGCCTTATGTTCTGATGCACTACTCATGTTCTTCTGAGGATCTGAAAGAACTACCTGTGCCCTATGTTCTGATGCACTCCTCATGTTCTTCTGAGGATCTGAAGGAACTTCCTGTGCTCTGTGCTCTGATGCACTACTCATGTTCTTCTGAGGATCTGAAGGAACTACCTGTGCCCTATGTTCTGATGCATTACTCACATACTTCTGAGGATCTGAAGGTACTACCTGTGCTCTATGTTCTAATGCATTACTCATGTTCTTCTGAGGATCTGAAGGAACTACCTGTGCCCTGTGCTCTGATGCACTACTCATGTTCTTCTGAGGATCTGAAGGAACTTTATGTGCCCTGTGCTCCGATGCACTACTCATGTTCTTCTGAGGATCTGATGGAATTACCTGTGCCATATGCTCTGATGCACTACTCATGTTCTTCTGAGGATCTGAAGGTACTACCTGTGCTCTATGTTCTAATGCATTACTCGCGTTCTTTTGAGGATCTGAAGAAACTACCTGTGCCTTATGTTCTGATGCACTACTCATGTTCTTCTGAGGATCTGAAGGAACTTCCTGTGCCCTGTGCTCCGATGCACTACTCATGTTCTTCTGAGGATCTGATGGAATCACCTGTGCCATATGCTCTGATGCACTACTCATGTTTTTCTGAGGATCTGAAGGTACTACCTGTGCCCTATGTTCTGATGCATTACTCACGTTCTTCTGAAGATCTGAAGGTACTACCTGTGCTCTATGTTCTAATGCATTACTCATGTTCTTCTGAGGATCTAAAGGAACTACCTGTGCTCTGTTGCATTACTCATGTTCTTCTGAGAATCTGAAGGAACTACCTGTGCCCTATGTTCTGATGCACTACTCATGTTCTTCTGAGGATCTGAAGGAACTACCTGTGCCCTATGTTCTGATGCATTACTCACGTTCTTTTCTGATGATCTGAAGGAACTACCTGTGCCCTATATTCTGATGCATTAGTCATGTTCTTCTGAGGAGAACCTGCTAGTAGTACCAAGAGTGCATCTAGAGATGTCTTCTGGGAATCTAAAGGAACTACCCATGCTGTATTCTCTGATGCACTACTCAGATTCTTCTGAGAAGAACCTGCTAGTAGTACTAAGGGTGTATGTAGAGACTTCTGGCAGATGGTCCTTTACTTAAAGTGTCCCTTCTCTCGAGAAATCATCAACTTATCAAATTCAGTTGACTGAGGCTTTGTTTATCTCAATTCTGTAATACTTCTTATTCAGGAGTGTATAGCAGACAGCGTATCTCGAACTAAGATGCCTTTTTGGTGAACTTGTCATGAAGTCATCTGATTTCATGAATCTAGATATCTTTATTATCTTTATATTATTTCATAAGCGTTGCTCCTCATACTGTGAACATTTGTCTACCTATTATTTATTATGTATTGTTTTTTAATGATTGCTATTTTTTTAACTTATATTCTGTAAGTTTCTTGGACTCAAGCAGTTAAATCATTAATTCTAAGTCTATGCCTCTTGTACTTTCCACCTTGTTGCATGAAGCACAGTGAAATATGTTACTATATTAGAATATAGACAGGTATAGTATGTAATAAACTGAATTTGTGCGGAAATATGGACTAAGATTTCTCTATGATCAACAAACAAGACTTAAACAGGCATATTAATACACATAGTATGTTATGACAGAAGAGCAACAGCACAGTTTACTTCTGCTTATGGAAGTATTCTGGGCACAACAGCAATTATTTTGTTAAGAATTTTGGTTTTGGAAGATATTACAGCTCATCAAATTATTAAGCATTGGAAGACTGATATCCTTTCCAGGATTAGTTTCTCTGCCTTGCACCAACTGAGTGTTGGGATAAGCTTCATCTCCCCACTAACCCTGTACTGAAAAATACAAATATTGGTGAATGAATGAATGAATGAATGAATGAATGAATGAATGAACACAGTGCATAATAGCACATATATTAAAATTATCAAACACAATGTCATCACTAGTTGTATCAAATCATGGTTGCACAATAATAACTCTTAGTGTGTATATAATATATCAATACTTTCAAGCATTGTTTAACTCCTGTTACATATTGACAGTTATATGGAGTGTTATTTACACCTATGCCACTATGACTAGAATGCATATTTATAAATAGATGTCACTGGGAATATCTGACTTGATAATAATCAGTTTCACTGTAGCTCCCCTAATCTGATGCAGGTTCCCACAGTCCCAGAGCAACAGGATGAGAACCAAGGGAGTGACATCTTTAAACAATGCTTGCAGTCTGGGCTCCAAGCTTCCATCTGTATAGTATGTGTTTTTCATATACAGACCAGGAATGATTGTGAACTTGGGTGACTCAATGTTAAAGGGACAATCCCAGCATTTAAAATTCGGGTCTACTCTAAAGCTGACCAAAGTCACTCCCACTTTACCACGTCACTCACATTCCCACCCACGGTATCCCTTTTCTTTTACTTATCCTGTAAATATTCAATTCCAGTCCTGTTTTTGCTCCCAGTGTCAACTATGCTTTGTTTTCACTGTCCTATCGTTGAATGCCAATAGTTTTGGTCTATTTTTATAAAATTGTGTTTTTTCTGCCAAATTAGTTGCAAACCATAACCAACTGATGTTAGAAACAGATATTTCAGTTTCCGATTTCATACCCTTCAGAAAATTCATACTAATGCAAAACCTGTTATTCTATCAACTTTCTAAATTCGTAAGAGAAATATTTAAAAAATGTAGGGATTTCTGGATCTAAGAGTCTGACAGGTATGCTAAGGTTCCTCCTGCTTTGCAACTATTCAGTACATTAATAATTAAGAATTAGATTGATCATTCATTGTGGTTCATTTTTATAGTAACCACAATGAATGATCGTAAAAAGAAACTTTTACTGTCCAGGGCTGCCATTATTTTAGACTTTGTTCGGATTACTTGCTTTAAGAGGCTGAGAGGTAGACTAAGGGTCCTACTGCCTTGCAACTATTCTGCACATTAATAGTTTAGTTTTTAGCATGATCGTTCCAGATTATTTACACTAAGAGGCTGACAGGTATGCTAAGTTTCCTCCTGCTTTGCAACTACTTTAGTTTTTAGCGCAATCATTCATTGTGGTTCATTTCTGTAATAACCACAATGAACAATCGTAAAAAGAAACTTTTACTGTCCAGAGCTTCTGTTTCAACCCCCCCATTATTTTAGACTTTGTCCAGATTACTTACACTAAGAGGCTGACAGGCACACTAAGGTACGCTAAGGTTCTTCCTGCTTTGCAACTAATTTGTTTTTTTGAGCTATCGTTCATTGTGGTTTGTTTTTATAGTAACCACAATGAACGATCATAAAAAGAAATGTTTACTGTCCGGAGCTGTTGTTCTCACCATTATTTTAGACTTTGTCTGCATTAGTTGCTCTAAGAGGCTGACAGGTATGCTGAGGCTCCTCCTGCTTTGCAACTATTCTGTAAAGTAACAGTTTAGTTTTTAGAGTGATTGTTCATTGTGGTTTGCTTCTATAGTAACCACAATGAATGATTGTTGTAACAAGAAAACTGTCTCTGCCCAGAGTAGTTGCTTGCTTATTACAATTATTTTTGGAATTTTGTAGATAGCGTATGGCTATAGCAGAGTTTTAAGAAGCTCTCGAAGGTGGGTTGACATGTGAATTTATCCACTGGCAGAGTGGGCAGTCAGGTTTGCAGATCTCTGCAAGGAAGGTCATTAATCTGGTGAATAAACTATTGATCCTGTATACCATGCAAGAGTATAATTTGGAGCTTATGAAGGGATGGTGAAACCTAATTGACCAGTCTGCTGCCAGTCGCACACAATGATGCATATTTCCGGGTACACTGTTGATCAGTAATTGCAGATCAAGGAGGAGCGATTGTGAAACCACGTTTGCCTGTTAGCTTGGAATACATGTTGTCTTTTAGCAGTACTAAATTTTGGAGTTAGTTTTTGGATAATAAAAAGATACATTCTGGTTTTGTGTTTGCTCATGGCCAGTTGACATGTTTCAGCTGCCAAACCACAATTTTACTTATATTTGCCTTAAAAAAACTGTAAATTTTTGTTATTTTGCTAGTAAATTACAACTGCAATGCAATGTCAAATTCTGAATTCTTGGCATTTGTGAGCCTTGTGCCTCTTAGGTTGAATATAGACTCAGCAACCATATCAAGTGCTGCACACAAGCAGTATCTGAATGCCACGTTAGGATGGTACCACAAGTATTGATCCATCTGTCCTTTTTATTACCTACTTTTACACCAATCAGTGCTTTATGTAAAACCCTTGTGTATGATGTTGACATTGTTTACAGATTCTATGACCACTCACAGCTTGCAGTAATCATCAAACTTTGTCAAACACAGACCTTTAATTTTTGCTTGAAACTCAGACAAATAGATTCCAAACAATAGACATCCCAGGGCTGATCTCTGTGGAACAACATTGTTTACTGGTCTGCTGTCGGAGGTGTATTCCACTATTTTAACTACATGGACTCTATCAGTATACCAGTTAGCGACCCATCTAACAATATAAGGGTTGATAGCATGAGTTTGTCAATAATGCCTGAGTGGTGGATAGTGTCAACAGCCTTGGCTAAGTCTAGGTAGGTTGTATGCACAGGTGTCCCCTTGTCCCAGGCATTGGTGACTGTTGGAAGACATTCACCAGGTTTAACAGGCATGATTTCCCTTTGAGAAATCCAAACTGAGTAGGGTCAAGTGTTTGGAGATTACCTACATCTTTGTTGATAAGGTCCATGGTGATTTGATCCATGGCCTAGACAGATAAGACTAGACAGGCTAATAGGTCTATCAATTCTGGGGTCAGTGGAAGCACCACCTTCATGCGAGGTGATATTGGTGGGTCAGCTGCGACAAAGCCTGTGTTTAGACTATGATTGAAAACAGTACCTAATGGTGTTACTAATTCTAGTCTGAACCCATGTAAGTCACAGCCTGTGATGTCATGAAGCCCCATAGACTCTGTGTTTTTGACCTTCGAGAGGTTGTTTACTATCTGCTCTTAAGAGAGACAAGGTATGGAATAGGTGTCAGGGTTGTCATTGGGGTACACGGAGTGGGGACAGGGAAGTGAGGTTTTCACAGAACCTGTCAGCTAACAGGTTAGCTCTGTCCACAGCCTCAGCATATGTGGTATCATTAACTACTAGTTCTGACCAAACTGGGCCTTTCATTTTAGATTACAGATGTCACTAAAGAACACCATATGGTTGTCCTACATTGAGCAGGCTAATTTGCATTAGTAGTTTGCTTTGGAGGACTTCACAATGAAGCCTTATTGGTTTGTTTATGGTCAGGAGTCCTTCATTTTAGTGCTCATCCCCTCTTACTCTTGTACAGCAATTTCTTAATCTCAGTGTAAAGTCTGTAAATGGCAGTTGTCCACCATGCAGGTTTGCTCTTCCTTGAGGAGTTTATTTTGGTCTGATCAGGTATGGCCAAGTGTTTGTGTAAAGCATTTGTGTAGTATTCGCCATAGTTGCTAGCTCCATCCGATGGGGGAGGTGCATTGTAGCTATTTAAACCATTCTGAAAGAGGTTATAATCACCTTTGGAAATTTTTTTAGTGAAGTTGTTGTTGGGGTGGGTCTCAGGTGTGACAGTTACTTTGAATGAGACTGATCTGTGGTCAGCTTTCACCAGGAAAGATCTCACAGTGGGGCTGCTCCAGTGGTCCACTATATTGGTAAGCACCAGATTCATGATGTGGGGACCCCTTGTGGTGGTCTCAACCAGCTGGTTCAGGGCACTGGAGGTAACAAAGTCAATGAACCTTTGGGCAAGTGATTTTGAGCACAAGTAATTTACCCACTCAATGGCTTATGAGTTAAAGTTGGCCAAAATCATGGTGTTTGCATGTGCCCTGATAGACTCAAGTCAATCCAAATAGGCAGTGTGGGTGTCCTGATACACGGTGGGGGTTTGATAGCTGGCAATGACTTGAATAGGTGTCCTGCCAATAGTTAACTGCACCTGAAGTATCTCCAGGGGATTGCACAGTTTAACCATACTGTAGCTTGTGGTCTGAACTTATGGAAGGAGGTGTAACTCAGTATGGCTAGGGTGCTCTTCACAAACTTAAACCCCATCTCCAAGACTGTACATATGTCTGCATCTTCCATGGTGAGGACTGCTTCCAGTGAGTGTACTTTCATGATATGACTCCCAGCACTGAACACTAATAACCCTGAGTTTTTTTATATGGAATTATTATGTCGAGAAGTTTGTCTTGAGACATTACCTAAAAAAGGCAGTATGGGGTTGGCAAGAGACTGATCCAATAACTGAATTCCTAGGGGTGACAGATGAGGACCATCTATGGCAAAGCATTGAGACCTGTCGAACATGTCATTCCAGGCTGACAGACACTACATCCAGTGAGAATGACAACAGGAAATAAGCTGCTTATTTAAGTCAAGCATTTTCTGTTTGCATTGAGGCATCATCCTAGGTAAAGGTAGACTGCTGCTTAAGCTAGGGACATACCTGCCTGAGACACACAGTTTGACAGCTCCATCATATCTCTCTTCAAACAGTCCACAGAGGTATGTCTCAAGTTGTTCACATCAACATTGACTATGATGGAGTCATAACAGTAACTGTTGTTGAGACAGCTGAGTGCATGCGTGATATGGTGTACCCTGGCACCTGACAGGTAACCATGACCTTTTACTTATCTAGCCTGGTGAGAGGGACATCTATGTGTGTCACACAATAGAATCACCTATGACTAATATGCTTAGTTTTGTGTTCTGCCTTATGGGCTTGACAGGTAGGACACTGGTGATGTGCAATAGTGCATCCTGTGTTCTGCAGAGGAATTATTTTATGTTGCATTTTTGTATTTGCGTGGTGTCTGGTATTTAGGTATTTTTCTGATGAGGACCTCCACATATGCACATATGTCAGTATGTGTGGTATGGGTTTGAGTGGTGGAAGAGGTGAGGTGTGCATGCTGACAACACGCTCATTGTCATATGTACTGGCTAGTTCTTGAGAGAGCATCTCTCACTATTTGAGTTCCTGTGGACTGAGAGTTGAAGGGTGTCAGTGAACATGAGGCAGTTGCTGCACTGCTGACCAAGCTGCCTTGACAAACTGTGGTAAATTGACCTTCATTAGTGTTAGGTTATGAGGTCAGCAAAAGAGGTCACACTTAGGAATGGGTAGTGGGAGAGAAGTGTGTTGGTACCTCAGAGGATATGTTTAGTGTTCCACCTTGACATTACAACAGGGCCGCAAAAAACCTCTGGAGGACTACAAGCAAAGTGCTAAGGGAAAATTTAACAAGCAAAACATTTTGGTCTATAACCATTGCTATGCAGCAGTGCACGATGGTGTGCTACACGCAAACAATGAAGCATTGCCCAAGACGTGAAAGCACTCACCTGTCCATACATCGAGTTCACTGGCATTGTGTTTTCTACTGTCTGTGCTCCTGGTGTCAATCCTCCCTTCCTCTTGCTTTGAACTGTATTGTGTTTCCCTGACAAGGTCAAACTTTGATGCAAATGGTGAAAGCTTGCTTGTCTTATGAAGAGCTATCACGAATTTTGTGTGTTCATTGTCAGATTTCACAGTTGCTGTGTATGTTACTCCTTTTACTAGGCATATGTGAGACACATCACCAGCCTATCAAGCATTAGCTGGATCAGTGCCTGGACAACCAAGGTTGTTTGACAGCCCTACAGTACTCACTGTACATGTGTCAGCTCTTCTGCCTTTGAGAGGTCAAGAATGGGTCGGGAACAATACAAATGGAAATGTTTATGTAAGAATTAAATATGACAAGGTTATAGGTAGATGAGGCTCAATTACTAACAGTTAGAATAGGAGGAGATGAGATAACAACTGTGCTGCATAATCAATCTACAGGAAAGTACCCAGGAATAGATGGTATTCCTGTGGAAGTTTGGAAGCTAAGAGAAAAAAAACATAAAGATTTGGAAGGCTTTGTTTAACAGTATTTTAAGAGAAGTACCACAGTCCTGGAAGAAGTCAGTGGTAGCTATAATACTTAGAGGGTAAAGATCCATCCGATCCAACTTTATACAGGCCCATTTCATTACTGAACCATGATTATAAAGTGCGCATGTCTATAATTGCTAAAAGAATGGCAAAAGTAATGCAAAAACTGATAGATATGGATCAGTGTGGTTGTGTGGAAGGGAGGCTAACATTTAACAACATTAATAAACCATTGATGATCCAGAGAGAAGCAGAATGTAAGAAAATGCCATTACTGTTGGTGGGTCTTGATGCAGAGAAAGCATTTGACAGGGTAAGCTGGGACTTTTTGAGCAGGGCAATGGAAGCATTTGCATTTCCTGAAAAAATCAGAATGCTGATTAGGAGAATATGTGAAGGATCGGAAGCGAATATTAAAGTGGGTGGGGGTCCTTCCTTGATAATTTCTGTTTGAGCAGAGGAACTGGGCAGGGGTGTCCTCTTTCACTTGTCTGAACTGTGGTATATTTTGAACCACTGACAAAGAAAATGAGGGACTCAGCAACTCAAGAATATAATTGTTATAGTAGTCAACAAAAGCTGGCTTTATTTGCAGAGGATATTATTTTGTACCTGACACAATCTGCAAAAGCCATTACAGTGCTGTGGGACATTTTGAGACGGCTTCAGATCTTTTCTGGATATAAAATGGATGAAGCTAAAACAAAGGCAACCGAGGTAAACTATGTACCCACACATGAACTTGTTCAGGAATAGCCATATTTATGGGGACACGGTAAAATGAAATATTTATGAGTATGGATTAAAATTTATTCTAGTGTAGCAGCTAAGGATATATGGGAAGAGAGTAAACAAAAGATAAAAACTGAGAAAATGGAAGCTTCGTTACATGGACATGGGTAGTAAGATACAAGTAGTTAAAATGTTTTTGGTCCCTTTAGTCTTATGCACAAGTCAGGCATCCTGGATCCTTGGTAATCTGTCTGGGTCGGTAGAAGGATTTTATAACAACCATAAAGACATGTTGGTTGCAGGAGAATTCATTGCATACAAAACTGTCCAGGTCTCTATTAACTGCACTGACATTGAGGGGTTAACTTCTGTGTGGCAGTTATGAGGGTGCTTTGTTTTCCAAATGACTCAATATTGCAATTTTTGCATTACTGTTACCCCATAGTCCTGGCATGATGCGTTTATACATGACATACCATGCTGAATGATCCTTGGGTCCACTAGAGAGTTTATGATAACTTTAAGTTTGCAGTCATCTGTGAAGCTGATAAGCCAAACACCCATGACATCAGCTTGGACATCAGATAAACAGAAGCTGAGTCAGAGCGCGCTAAGCACAAAGTCATGTGGGACTCCAGACGTAATGAGTCTTTTGTTGGAGACAGTGCCCTGGACTTGAGTCAGTGGATTTTGTCTGGTCACTAGTTAGAGCTGTAGCGGGTAACATTTGGATTTACTTTCAGTTTTTATTAGTTTGTCAATATGACTGAGTGTGGGATATTATCACAGGCCTTGCCCAGATCCATGTCTGCAGTATGTAGGGTTTTGTTCTTATCTGAAGCCTTGGTGATGTTTTAAATGAAGCTCACTGGTTTAGGCAGGTAGGTCAACACTTCACAAACCTAAACTGATTTGGGTTGAGACATTTTTATGTTGTCAATATCTTTGTTTATGAAATCATTAGTGATATGTTTCACAATCTTTCAGAGAAGTCTAGTCAAGTGTATTAATCGATACTTGCTAGCATTAGTAGTGTTGCCACCTTTATGAAGGACAACCAGTGCTCTTCATACCTCTCAACCCCTTAACACAAGAAATCTGGACAAAGCCTAAAATAATGGTGTGAGAAAGGCCCAAAAGTAGGAACCAATTTTAAATATTGCTCTTGACACTGTTCTACATGAATAAAGGCGCCCTACACTTACTGTCAATTCTACATACAGGTACCCTGTATACATTAATTACAGGTGTAATGATGCTATTCTACATGTATAAGGACACCTTACAACCAGCTGTCAGTTCTACCTCCTCCTGTATCCATTAATCACAGGTACAATGACACTAATCTACATGTATAAGGACAACCTATACCCACTGATAAGTTCTACATACAGGCACCATGTATCCATTGATTACAGGCATAATAACACTATTCTACATGTATAAGGACACCCAACACCCAGCCATCAGCTTTACATTAATGGACCCTGTATCCATTAATTACACATGTAATGACACTGTTCTACATATATAAGGATACCCTACACCCAACCATCACTTCTGCATACAGGGACCCTGCATCTGTTAATTACAGGTGTAACAACACTATTTTACATGAATAAGAACACCCTACACCCAGTTGTGCATACAGGCATCCTGTATCCATTAATTACAGGTGTAATGACACTATTTTACATATATAAGGACACCCTACATCCACCAATAAGTTCTGCATACAGGGACCTTGTATCCATTAATTACAGGTGTAGTGACACTATTTTACATATAAGGACACCCTGCACCTACCAATGAATTCTACATACAGGCATCCTGTATCCATTAATTACAGGTGTAATGATGCTATTCTACATGTATACAGACACCCTGCACCCTGCTAACAGCTGTACATACAGGGACCCCATATCCATTAATTACAGGTGTAATGATACTATTTTACATATATAAGGACACCCTACACCCACCAATAAGTTCTGCATACAGGGACCCTGTATCCATTAATTACAGGTGTTATGATACTATTTTACATATATAAGGACACCGTACACCCACCAATAAGTTCTACATACAGGGACCCTGTATCCATTAATTACAGGTGTAATGATACTATTTTACATATATAAGGACACCGTACACCCACCAATAAGTTCTACATACAGGGACCCTGTATCCATTAATTACAGGTGTAATGATACTATTCTACATGTATACAGACACCCTGCTATCAGTTCTACATACAGGGACCCTGTATCTATTAATTACAGGTGTAATGACACTATTTTACATATATAAGGGCACCCTACACCCACCAATAAGTTCTGCATACAGGGACCTTGGATCCATTAATTACAGGTGTAATTACACTATTTTACATATATAAGGACACCCTACACCCACCAATAAGTTCTACATACAGGCACTATGTATCCATTAATTACAGGCATAATAACCCTATTCTACTTGTATAACGACACCCTACACCCAACCATCACTTCTGCATACAGGGACCCTGAGTCCATTAATTACAGGTGTAAAAACACTATTTTAGATAAGTAAGGACACCCTACGCCCAGCAATCAGTTGTGCATACAGGCATCCTGTATCCATTAATTGCAGGTGTAATGATGCTATTCTACATGTATAAGGACACCTTACAACCAGCTGTCAGTTCTACCTACAAGGGGCCCTGTTTCCTTTAATTACAGGTGCAATGACACTATTCTACATGTATAAGGACACCCTACACCCACTGATAAGTTCTACATACAGGCATCATGTATCCATTAATTACAAGCATAATAACACTATTCTACATGTATAAGGACACCCTACACCCAGCCATCAGCTTTACATTAATGGACCCTGTATCCATTAATTACACATGTAATGACACTGTTCTATATATATAAGGACACCCTACACCCAACCATCACTTCTGCATACAGGGACACTGCGTCCATTAATTACAGGTGTAACAACACTATTTTACATGAATAAGGACACCCTACACTCAGTTGTGCATACAGGCATCCTGTATTCATTAATTACAGGTGTAATAATACTATTCTACATGTATACAGACACCCTGCACCCTGTTAAAAGCTCTACATACAGGGACCCCGTATCCATTAATTACAGGTGTAATGATACTATTTTACATATATAAGGACACCGTACACCCACCAATAAGTTCTACATACAGGGACCCTGTATCCATTAAATTACAGGTGTAATGATAATATTCTACATATATAAGGACACCCTACACCCACCAATAAGTTCTACATACAGGGACCCTGTATCCATTCATTACAGGTGGAATTACACTATTTTACATATGTAAGGACACCCTACAGGCACCAATAAGTTCTACATACAGGGGCCCTGTATTCATTAATTACAAGTGTAAAAATACTATTCTACATGTATACAGACACCCTGCTAACAGCTCTACATACAGGGACCCTGTATCCATTAATTACAGGTGTAATGACACTATTTTACATATATAAGGACACCCTACACCCACCAATAAGTTCTGCACACATGGACCCTGTATCCATTAATTACAGGTGTAATGACACTATTTTACATATATAAGGACACCGTACACCCACCAATAAGTTCTACATACAGGGACCCTGTATCCATTAATTACAGGTGTAGTGACACTGTTTTATATATATAAGGACACCCTACACCCACCAATAATTCTACATACAGGGACCCTGTATCCATTAATTACAGGTGTAATGACACTATTTTACATATATAAGGACACCCTGCACCCACCAATGAAATCTACATCCAGAGACCCTGTATCCATTAATTACAGGTGTAATGATACTATTCTACATGTATACAGACACCCTGCACCCTGCTAACAGCTCTACATACAGGGACCCTGTATCCATTAATTACAGGTGTAATGACACTATTTTACATATATAAGGACACCGTGCACCCACCAATAAGTTCTGCATACAGGGACACTGCATCCATTAATTACAGGTGTAATGACACTATTTTACATATATAAGGACACCATACACCCACCAATAAGTTCTACATATAGGGACCACACACTTCTTCTTCTTCTTCTTCTTTCGGCTTTTCCCGGTTACGGGTCGCCACAGTGGATCACCTGTCCGCTCATGATTGGCAGTGGAGTTTTACAATGTCGAGTTGCCAGCTCGGCGCCCAACCTTTCACGGAAGGCACACACACACATGCACTCACACCTAGGGCCAATTTAGAGTGTCCAATCCACCTGCAGCATGTCTTTGGGATGTGGGAGGAAACCGGAGCACCCAGAGGAAACCCACGCAACCACAGGGAGGTCATGCAGACTCTGCACAGAAGGCACCCCAGCCGAGAATCGAACCGAAGAACCTCTTGCTGTGAGGCGACAATGCTAACCACTGCACCACCGTGGCCATCCTCACATACAGGGACCACACACAAGTAGCCATATTCCAAATGGAAAAATGTATCCTCAGATAAAAGTCCACAAAAAATGCAACATACACAAATCTCCAGGGATCATAAAGCAGGCAGGTAAACCCCAATAATACGATTAAAAGCTGAGTCAAATATTATTCCACAGTTGAAAGAAAACGGCTTTATTGTAATTGATAAGCGCTTTCATGGGAATACCTCCCACTTCATCAGACCATAAAAACAAAATGCAAACACTTCCTTATATATAAAAAACAACTACTTAACAATCATCAATTAAGGACCAATCAATCACACTTTTTAAAGATACATTGTGCTCTTTCGCATTCATGGTAAATTACAGGAAGCCAGTGCAAACTCATGATGTAATGTTCCTCTGAAGGTCATTCTTACTATCAAAATTAAAATTCTACTTTTTAACATTGAAATCTTATATATGCACATATGATGGCTAATTTATGACAACTAAAAACATTTATTTGCAATAAACATAAATAAATATGAGTACATAAAATATATAGGACTTTCATAGATGCAATACTGCAACAATTAATAATCTTATAAATGAATTATAAGATATCAGTATAGACTAATAATATACCTCTAGAGGTCTCACTTACTCATCAAAACTGAGGTTCTACTCTTTTACCCTTATAACATTGGAATTTATATGCACTTTCAACGACTAACTTGTAACAACTAAGAACATTATTATTTTATTTTATTATTTTATTATTTTACATTTGTTGACTGGGCTAGTCTAACTGGATATATGTCCATTTTCAGTAGAGGCCCGGGGAGATAAGCTCCAAGACATGGTCCAATGCAATAATACAAGTACAAACAAGTAAAAAATAAAAAAAATAAAATAAAATATTCTAGTAAAAATAGCAGTTTTCCTAGTAAGTAAAAAACATCAACAATGGTAATGTGTATTACAGCATAGAGGTTGTAACAGGATGTAGCACTGAGGTAAAAAGTCATAAACAGTGCAAACTGAAAGAACGGAGACAACAATGCAGGTTAAGTCAGAGGTAGATAAAAGGAAATAATCATAGAAAAAAAAATCATCGGCAATTGTAACATGTGAATTACAGCATAAAGGTTAAACAGGATCTAACACTGAGGTCCCGCACCAAAAATAGTGTTATTTTTAAGTATGGAGACATAATGCAGGTTAAGTCAGAAGTAGAAAAAAGGAAGTTAGATGTGTAGTATTGTAGCATAGGATCTGCTTAAGAAAAGGTATAAGAGAGGATAGAAATAATGAAAAAAGTTAGATCAGAAAAATATAATAAGATTGGAAATGTAGTAGAGGATAGTAAGCACTGGATAGGTAAGTCAAATTTGTAGAGGTAGATGACTAGTCTGGTTTGGAGCAGGGGCATAGCCAGTATGTTTTGAGGAGAAGTTTAATTCTGTTTTTAAAGAGAGATAGAGAGGTGAGTGAGGAGAGGTCATTAGGGAGAAGATTCCAGGATTTACCTACAGTATTAGAGAAGAGAGAATCCCCAGCTCTGTTATTAGGTTTTGAGGTGTGGACAAGAAGTTTGTGAGATGAGTGTAAGGACTTCAGATTTTTATAGGGGGTGATGAGGGTAAATAAACTTGGAGTAGTTGAAGGTTTGTATAGGATGTTGTGGGAAATGGTTAGTTGGTGAAATTTAATCTGGTGTTGTAGTTCTAACCATCCTAGCTGTTTTAAATTTATACAATGATGGGTTCGGAATGGGTTGCCTGTAGCAAATCGTGCAATGTTATTATAGGACATTTCCAATTTGCTGAGGTTATTCTTGGAGAGATTAATAAAAATGGGTGAGGCATAAAGGAGTGTAGAGATCAAATGGGTGTTTTAGCAGTAGTGGAATGGAAGGGTTTAATCCTATAGAGACTGCCAATTTTTTATTGACAGTCTTTATAGTATTATTGGTGTGGATGTTGAAGTTCAGATTATTGTTGATGGTGACACCTATTAGTTTGGTGGTAGAGTCAGGAGATATTATAGTACCATTGATAGATGTCACTGAGAATTGAAGAGGAGAGGACTTAAGATTAGGAGTGAAGAGGAGGAGTTTAGTTTTCTTTGGGTTCAAAAGAAGGCAATGCTGAGTGAACCATTGTTCAACTATGTTAAATACTTTTTGGGTGAGAGCGTGAAGGTCATGGGAGGATGTAGCTGAACATAATAGTGTGGAGTCATCAGCATATTGTATGCATGTGGCTTGTAGGATAGCTAGATGAAGGACATTAATAAATATAGAGAAGAGAAGGGGTACAAGTATGAAACCCTGATGGGCACCCAAGGTAACGGGTAAATGGGAGGATAAAGTATTATGCCAAAGTACTGCTTGTTGTCATTTGTCAAGGTAGGATTGGAACCATTTTATGGAAAGTGGGTCTAATGACAGAGATTTTAGGATGTTTATGAGAATCTGGTGGTTTAACATGTCAAATGCTTTAGAAAGGTCGATAAATAGAGCAGAAAAAAGATTATTGAGGTTTCGCTGTTTGTTAATGTAGTCAGTAAGGGACAGCAGTGCCAGTGGTAGTGCTGTGTGAGGGTCTGAAACCATGTTGACAGTTGGAAAGTAAATTGTTTTCGATTAAATGGTGGAGTAGTTGTTTATGGATACATTTCTCCATGATTTTAGCTAGGGGAGAAAGTAGGGCAATGGGGCAATAGTTTGATATTTCTGTGGACTGTCCACCTTTATGTAGGGGGATAATATGGGAGATGTTCCATAAGGTGGGGATGTAACCTTCAGTAATAGTCCTGTTGACCAGTATGGAAATAGGATAGGCTATGGCATTAGATGATAGCTGTAGATATTCAGAAGGCAGTTGGTCTGCAGAAGGAGAGCATGGTTTCAGTTTCTTCAAAAGGGTTTGAATAAATGTGGTAGAGACAGGCTTGAGATGAAGGGGGGGGGGTTGAGGAGTGTGAAGGTAATGTGAAGGTATTCAATGATAGTTGACTAGCTAGTGTTTGGCTAGCATCTGTAAAGAAGGTATTGAAGGTATTAGCTGTATGGATGGGATTTTTCTGGTCTGTATTTTGAGGGTTTGATGTAGTGGATTGACCTGGGTGGAGTAATTGCTTAATGCTGGCCCAGAATTTCTGTGGGTTGTTGTGATTAAGTTGTTAATATTGTAAGAAGTATTTTTGTTTGTCAGAAAATATGACCTTTTTAGTGTCATTTCTAAGCTGTCTAAAGGTTAGTTGGTCAGCAGTATTTTTTGTCATTCTCCATTTGGCTCAATGTTTATTTCTGATGTGAATTTTGTGTTTGGTTTTGTTAGAAAGCCATGGGGCAGACTTGGTCTTAATTCTGATAGATCTGGTAGGAGCATGGTAGTTAAGAATGGCAAGAAAGGTAGAATTAAAGAAATTAACGGCTTCATCTAAAGGCAGTTTTAAGTGAGCCCAATTGCATGCTCTTAGTTCCATTTGGAATAGATCAGAGTTACATTTATTTTTGGATCTAATATGTCTAACAGAGGTTGGGGTGGGGGTGTTAGCTTTGTATCTGATGATGTAGGTAAGTGAGTAGTCACTGATATCATCAGGGAGAGTTCCAGAATCATAGCAGAGAGTATGATTGTTTGTGAGAATCCAGTCTAATATGCTTGTTTTTTTTTTGTTAGCTTTATTTATTCTGGTGGGAGAGGTAATGGTTTGAGAGAAACCATATAGGTTTATGTGGGTGGCAGGAAGGCTACTACTATAGGAATTCCAGTCTAAATTTAAGTCCCCTAGGAGTATGGTTTCTTGAGGCAGGTGTTGGGATAGCCAGCAGAGGATATTTTCCAAGGTGGCTATGTTATTTCCAGGGGACAGATACATGCAGATAATATAGATTGATTTATCTTTAAGTTCAAGTTTAGAGATGAGAATCTCAGCATTGGAGTCCAGAGGTAGATTACAGTTGTAAGTGGTTAATTGAAAGCCAGATTTAAATAAACTAGCTACCCACCACCTTTCTTAGCTACTCTGTCAAGTCTTAGGATATTATATCCAGGTGGGATAATTTCATTGTCTTTGATGACAGGTTTTAGCCATGTTTCAGTTAGGCAGATAATGTCAAAGGAGTACACTTCTAGGAGAGCATGGAGTTGAGTCACTTTGTTGTTAATGCTATGTATGTTAAGATGTGCTAGAAGGAGAGAGTTGGAAGGTCTTGCAAGGGGAGAATTGATAGATTGAATATGGTTTTGAAGAGTGATAGGGGTTACAGTTGGGCCAGGGTTAGGATGAATATCACCGTCCTTTACTGTGAGGAGTTGCAGTAAATAGCTTGGATTAGGGAATTTTCTGTAGAGAAGTAACACTCTTTTGAAATACTGTGTATTATATTTCATGTGTAGTGTTCTATGATACTTTGAAGGTAGGTAGCTAGGTGACCATGTTATGTTTGCATGGTTATGCAGGTGTGGTAAGGGTTGAGAGTTGGTTTGTTGGTTGAAGTAGTTTTTGTTGTATATATGTGGGGATGGAAGTATATAAGGTGGGATAGTGTAAAGATAGGAGGGAGTGGTGAGTAAAAAGGGGAGTGGCTAGAGATGGGAGATGAAATAAAAGTTGGCCAATGGTAAATGTGAAGTAGGTAATGGGAAGAGGAAGAGGTGTGGTTAGAAAGTATAAGAGTAGGACCCCTGGGGTGGGTGGGAATTGGGGGTAGGGAGCTGAGCAGAGTGAGCCCGCAGGGCGAATGGAGCGGGTAGACACAGAGAGTGGAGCAGTTGTAGAGGAAACAATCAGCAGGACTGATTTGTGAAGGTAAGTTTTAAAAGTCAGATGTGGTAAAGGCCAGTGAGAAGTGATCCTAGGAAAGGTAGTAGTAGACTAAGTAGTAGTAAATAAAAGTAAGGTGGGAGAACAGGAATAGCAAAGCAGGTACAACAGGAGAAATAGGGTAAGTGGCTATGTAATACGAGGATTAAAAGGGTAAAAGGCTGGGTAAGGGTGCCACCTAGTGGACAGGCCTAAAAGTGCAGGCAGATGTAAGATGGAGTTAGACGGAGTAAACCAGGGAAAGGTGGGAGATTTAGTCAGAGAGGGATTCAAAGAGGATGGGAGAGATTTATGTATCAAATCAGGGGGTACTCTGCTGGAAGCTGATGGCTGCCCAAGCTCAAGATATAACTCACCACCTGTAGCAGTGGTACACTAGTTGAAAGACAATTCAGGCAGGAATTATTTAGTACACATACGTTTCCTGTATCCTTTATATAGGAATTGTAAGGCAGTTGGTCTGTGAGGTGTAACATAGGTAGTTGTAAGGTTTCCTTTAGTTTCTGACAGGTTAATGCTGGAAGCACGGGTAAAGCAGGGTAATTTTCCTGTATCCTTGATATAAGAATTGTAAGGCAGTTGGTCTGTGAGATGTAACGCAGGTAGTTGTAGGGTTTCCTTTAGTTTCTGACAGGTTAGTGCTGGAAGCACAGGTAAAGCAGGGTAATTTTCCTGTATCTTTGATATAGGAATTGTAAAGCAGTTGGTCTGTGAGGTGTAACACAGGTAGTTGTAGGGTTTTCTTTAGTTTCTGACAGGTTAATGCTGGAAGCACGGGTAAAGCAGGGTAGTTTTCCTGTGTCCTTGATATAGGAATTGTAAGGCAGTTGGTCTGTGAGGTGTAATGCAGGTAGTTGTAGGGTTTCCTTTAGTTTCTGACAGGTTAGTGCTGGAAACACGGGTAAAGCAGGGTAACACAGGGGTTAGACGCCGACAGAGGGGGCAGACAGCAGCCGGGCCAAGTCCCTAATCCTAAGATGCGTTCCAACAAAATACACGACAACAACGACAAAGTCTTAGGCAAGTCTGAAACTGTAATAAGCACATAGCAAGTAACTGGAACATCTAGTAACCATTTTTTAACAGAACCATCCGCGCTCCCCATACTACCCATCAAGTTAACATCAGGGCACTACAGAAAGGAGCGAGGGAGATCACAGAGCAGAGGGCGAGTGCAAAGGAAAGGAATGCAAGATCAGTCTGAGAGCAGGAACGTGAAGCTCCAGTGGCATCACCAGTGAAAGTTGATACACTGGTGTGGAATATTTCCTCTAGAGCATTAACAAATTATGAAAGGACACCCTACACCCACCAATAAGTTCTACATACAGGGACCCTGTATCCATTAATTACAGGTGTAATGATGCTATTCTACATGTATACAGACACCCTGCTAACAGTTCCTCATACAGGGACCCTGTATCTATTAATTACAGGTGTAATGACACTATTTAACATATATAAGGACACCCTACACCCACCAATAAGTTCTGTATACAGGGACCTTGTATCCATTAATTACAGGTGTAATAATACCATTCTGCATGTATAAGGACACCCTACACCCAACCATCGGTTCTCGATACAAGGACCCTGTCTCCATTAATTACAGGTGCAATGACACTGTTCTGCATGTATAAGAACACACTACACCCACCCATCAGTTCTGCACACAGGGACCCTGTATCCATTAATTACAGGTGTAATGTCACTATTTTACATATATAAGGACATCCTACACCCCCCAATAAGTTCTGCACACAGGGACCCTGTATCCATTAATTACAGGTGTAATGATACCATTCTGCATGTATAAGGACACCCTACAACCACCAATGAGTTCTGCATACAGGGACCTTGTATCCATTAATTACAGGTGTAATGATACCATTCTGCATGTATAAGGACACCCTACACCCAACCATCGGTTCTCGATACAGGGACCCTGACTCCATTAATTACAGGTGCAATGACACTGTTCTGCATGTATAAGAATGCACTACAGCCACCCATCAGTTCTGCACACAGGGACCCTTTATCCATTAATTACATGTGTAATGACACTACTCTACTGTGGTCTGGCAAGCTGCTTCATGGTTTCCAGGGATCATTTCTGTTCAATCAACCTCTCTTTCCCCTTTCCTTTACAGCCTGTGTCCTATTGCTAGTGTACTATAACCCAGCAGTTTAATGCTAAAGACACAGGTCATTTTTATACATTTATCTGCCTAAGCCTTTACTATAATTGTGATCCGTTTCATCAAGAAGGACAGCTGCATAGCCTTCCTTCATTGTTTTTTTTTCCATTCCCCTGTATAATATCCATCCCTTTACTCAAAGTAAAAAGGTATTTTATTTAAAAGGAAAAGAATTATGGTGTACTGAAGTGAGTCTAGCAATACGGGATTACCTTACAGACTTTCCACTAGTGCTGAGTTGTATTAGCCTATTGATCAGTTCCAGCTGATATGTACAACAAATAGTGTTTCTGCCCACTCCACTCACTTCGCTCCCCTCCCTGCACCCATATTCCACCCGCCACCAGCACACCTACACTTACTCTAGCCAAATGTCCCTCCCATTACAATCACAACCAACCACACCTGCAGTGCCAACTATAACCACACCTCCAGCCTACCATCAACCTCCCACCTCGAGTACCATGATCCTACACTTCCTTACATGCACCCATCTTGCACACATTGCATCTTACCAGAACACCATTATACCCCCACCAAACAACTTCCACTGCACAACTACAGTCACCACCACTCATGTCACACCATCAGACTACTCATACACCTCTCACAACAAATACACCCCAATGCACAACCCACTTAAGCTATCACCTCCACCACACAAACAAAAAGCATCCCTAATGCCTTACAAACTATCCCTCAACCTACTTTATCTGTCACCCACTTTACCCAAACAAAAAGCTACCCCAAAACTTAAACTGATTTTCTCATTACTAAAACTAATGTCCTCAGCCATAACAATACTTACCCTCAGCGGGGACATCCACCCAAACCCTGGACTCCACAACTCCTCCAATGATAGTCAGCCTAACAACCTCACCCACCCTCAAATTACATCCAATAGGAAACCAACTGACCTCCTTATCGTAAGCCTAAATATCAGAAGTATAACCAATAAAATCCATGAACTCCATGCTACCATAGACTTATACTCCCCTGATATTATCATACTAACAGACACCTGGCTCAAACCTCACATTACCAGTGAGCAAATTCTCCCTTCAGGCTATAATATTCTAAGACAAGATTGGTTGCACAAAAAAGGGTGTGGTGTAGCTGTAATGTATAAACAGAATCTTAATATTTGCATCCTAAACTTATCAGTCCCCCCCAACAGACAAAGAAGAAATAATCTATACCAACTTAAAAGTAAACCAAGACAAGACCATTAACATAATATGATGCTACTTCCTACCTGGCAACAATATCCCTCCACTAGAAAACCTCCTCAGCTTTACCAGAAAGGCTCATCCAGACTCTGCTACACTTTGCTGTGAAGGAAAGGTTAGTTTGCTGTTATTTTTTGTATTTCTGTATTGCCTTTCTATATTTTGAATACTGTAGTTTGTTTTCTTTACCTTGTGTTTTGCTTGCATTCTGTTTAACAGCATATTAAAACTTCAAAAGAGACCACAGCTCTCTCTGTTCTGAGTCAGGCAGAATTTTTCCTCTCCCTCCCACCCATTTAAGTTGTCTTGTTAAATACCACTGTCTTTCTAGTTGCCCGCCTCTTATGTTAATCTGACCATATATCTCATTTCTCTCTACTTTCACTGGCTTATGTGAGTAATCACAAAACCATCACTTTTGAAATCCCACCCCTTGATTATTTAAATTTATTGGCCATCCTACAGTATTTCATAGTACCAAAATACAAAAGTAACCACCCTTTCAGTCCATCTTGTTGTTTTAAAAATAGTAACTCTCCACTAAACCTTAACTTTTTAAACAGGTAAAACTCAAGTTACCTACTTTCATATCTAACTTCTCTAGTGCACACTGCAGAGTGCATTCTTTTCAATCTTACCTTTAAGCATCCCTGTTACTAGCACTTTCTCTAATACCTAAAAGATCATCTCTACTTGACTCCAAGTAGACTTTTCTCTATCTGTTAAACCTAGCACTTGCTCCTACAGTACTTATTACCTTGATACGGCACTCTTATAGATAGCACCCCAAAAAGGCAAACCCCATTTCTCGGTCACTCCGTCCCCGGAATCTCTTTTAAAGTTTTTTGTCTAGTCCTTCTAGCATGTCGAGGGATCAGTTGCTAGTGTCCTCTCCTGCTCAGCTGGTGAACCTGGGAATATTGAGGCAATGTTACAATTGCCTCATGTACCTGAACAACCCTCTCCTCCTCCCACAAAACACAAATACATGCGAGAGATGCAACTATACGGCCAAACTGGAGGCTGAGCTCTCTCAACATAGGACTGGCAAGACCAGTCAGGAGGAGAAGGTTACCACACACACTATAGACCCAGTCTCACATAGTACCATCACAACCTCAAATCATACACATAAACACACAAAGACATACTCGGGCTCTGATCAAAAATCTACCAAAACAGCAGAGGCCACCAAAGCAGACACCCAAACAACCACCACCTCAGAACACAACACCTGCAACACATAGACCTCACAGTCAGAGTGTCAAACAGTCACAGCCCTTAAGGCCAAACACAATGCCAGACACACTAGTCATTGGTGACTCCATAGTCAGACACACTGGTGTCCCGCTCACCAGACTGAGTAAGGAGAAGGTCACAGTAAGCTGCCTGTCGGGCTAGAATCCGCCACATAACGCAAGCACTCAGGTCTCTCAACAGCAGGTACAAATATGACTCAGTCATTGTCCACGCTGGTGTAAACGACCTGAGACGTACCTCCTTGGACTACATGAAAAGAGACATTGAGGAGCTCTCTGATTATGTAGCCCAGGCAGGTATGACCCTGACCTTGAGCAGTATCCTACCTTCACCAAGAATGATGCCACAATACAGAGATAAGATGATCAGCTTTAACAATTGGCTTAAACTCTGGTGTCATTCAAAGGGGACCCAATGTCTATCTGCCTGGGATGACATGATGGACAAGCCACGCTGCTTCGCAAGGGACGGCTTGCACCTGTCACCCCTGGGATTCCGGATATTGGCAAAGGCTCTTGCCACCCCCATAGTGCCTTTTTAGGCAAGGCTCAAATTCTAAACCTACCACCCTAGAACACAAAAAAGGAAAAAAACTAAGGGTAATGCTGCTCAATGCCAGAAGTCTAAATCTCAAAATGCACGCACTCGAGGCCCTTCTCAGTATGGAGAACATCGATGTCTGTGCAGTGACAGAAACCTGGTTCAAGGCTCCTGAGAGCACCCCAGCATTATCAGGTTTTACCTCTTATCATGCGTTCCGGCCCCAAAATCCGGACAATACCAAGAAAGGAGGGGGGGTATCCATATTCATCAAAGACACCCACACCTCAAGACTGGTGGCAATGCACGATGCATCGGAGACCATCCAGGTGCAATTAACCATAGGCAAGACTGCTCTGCAAATTGTAGCATGTTACAGGCCACCCTCACAAACTCAGGAACCTCACATGGCCTTCCTGAAAACACTAGAGGGATAAATGTATCACCAAACACCATCAAACTAGGTGACTTCAATTACCCTAATATAGACTGGGAACACTACTCAAGCCCAAACACCCTATCCCAAAAGTTCCTGGAATTCATAAACTCAAATGCCATGGAACAACTAGTCACCATCCCCACAAGAGGAGAAAACATACTTGATCTCATCATCACGAACATGGGAGCACAATGTTCAACACGGAAGTATACCCCTCACTGGTGAGATCAGATCACAAACTAATCTCGCTGGAGGTCCTCATCCCACCCCACCTGAAATAAAAAGACCACAGTAAAGAACTTCTCGAAGCCGACTTCACACTTCTAAAGACTAGTGTGGTCTCCTTTAAGGCCCCGAGCCGGAAAACAGTACTCAAGCCGCTGAATCACTTACAAATGCCTTCTACCAGCACCTGCAGGACTGCATGGATAAGGCAATCCCAAGCAAAACAAAGACTCTTTGTACCAAAGGCAAGCGTCCACTCTGGTGGACCCCAGCCATAAACAAACTCTACAACAAAAGGAGGAAGCTACTACAAGATAGAGCAAAATCCTTAAAAGGTAAGACACCCTTGATCACTATAAGTAAAAAACTAAGAGCTCTCATAAAATCATCCAAAGCAAATTTTGAGAGAAAAATAGCTAAAGACTCAAAAGACAATCATAAGGCCTTCTTTAGCTATGTTAGAAACCTGGGAGGAAACTCCCAGATATGCTCAGAACTAGTTCAAAATGATGTGAAGATTACTGATCCTACAGACATTGCCAACATACTGGCTGACAGGTTCAGTGTAAACTTCTCTCCTCCCCAAAAGGAGAGATATCTATACCAAGCGATTGCAGCCCCAAACATCTCCAACGCCCAAGTGAGAACTGCTCTCTCCAAAGCAAAAACACAGCATCCATGGGACCTGATGGTGTCCCCGGCTGTGTGCTCCACGAACTCAACGAGGAATTAAACCCACAGCTAGGACAGCTGTTTAATCATAGTCTTACCTCTGGATACATACCCAGGGGGTGGTGCACTGCAACTGTGGTCCCACCTCACAAAGGCGGTGCCTCCACCGACCCTGGAAATTACCGCCCATTAGCTTGACAAGCCTTATCTGCAAAGCCATGGAGAGGATCATAATGGACCTCATAAATAAAGACATAGGGAATTTGCAGACTTTGGATCCATCCCAGTTTGGCTTTGTCAAAGGCAGATCATGCCTTCTAAACTTGGTTGACTTTTGAAACAGTCACCAAAGCCATTGATGAGGGAAAGGCAGTCCATACAGCCTACCTCGATCTGGCGAAGGCCTTTGATACAATACCCCACTCGGGTATCATTGAAAAACTCATCAGCTTAAATGTTAACCCATACATCACAAGATGGGTTGCAAACTGGCTGAGTGACAGAACCCACAGGGTCAGAGTTGCTGGCGCCATGTCAGACTCAAAGCCTGTCACAAGTGGTGTACCACAGGGCTCAGTCCTGGGCCCACTCTTGTTTGGCATCTACTTTTCCGAAGTACAAGCAAACACAGGAGGGTTATGGCTGACAAAGTTTGCAGATGACTGCAAACTGGGCGCCATAGTAGAAAACACATCTGACACAGATATCCTTCAGAAGGGTCTCACAGAAACGGATAACTGGTGCCAGAGCCATGGCCTAAAGTTAAATGCCAAAAATGCATAGTCATACCCTTAGGGAAAAACAAGGTTACCCCTAGCTACCAAATAGGTGGCAATCCACTGAGTACAGAATAAGTTATCAGGGACCTGGGGACCCAGGTTGATAGTAGTCTGTCATTCGACACCCATGTAGCTAAAGTAGTTAGGAAGACCTTCTACATTGCCCACCTTATCATGAAGGGATTCTCATCTAGATCAAGGGAGGTCATAGTCTCCCTATACTCATCACTCATCAGACCAATGATTGAGTACAATGCCCCATTCGAATGTATCTGACCCGACACTTGCAGCAGCTGGAGAGGCCACAAAAGTTCCTCACCAAAAGGATAAAGGGTCTCAAACATCTGTCCTATGCTGCCCAACTGAAAGAACTCCAGCTCTATTCAGTCGCACGCTTGCTCAGAGGTGACCTTTGCCTAACATACAAGGCCATGTCAAACCCAGATTTGATGAATATGCTTCACCTCAAAAATCTAGATCCGTCAGAGCCACAAGGGCGGAGACTTAAACCTCGACACGGCTATTAATAGGGCGTGCTGGAGGATAGATTCATCACCCAAAGACTCCCTATGCTGTGGAATAAAATCCCGGTATATGTGAGGCAGAGCACCTCGCTGGCCTTGTTCAAGAGAAATCTTGACCAATGGATGGGAGATCGCAGATATACCCCAGGGATTACCTCAGTGTCACTGCTCAACAGAGGCACAGCAAAATAATGGGTATAGTTCCCCATACTAAAGGGGTGGCGTAAGCCACAAAACTATGGGCTAGGCTTGTAAATGCCCTCGGGCAGATAGCCTAGTATGAACCTATGAACCTATGAACCTATAAATCATCACCTTCCACAAGAAACCATAATATTAGGCGATTTTAATATAGACTGGCTATCCTGATCCATCCACCATCCAGCCCACCATCTAAATCTTCATGCTTTTTTTCCAACTTATCCAGACACCCACCAGAATAAATAAGAATTCCAACAAGCATTCTACTCTTGACTTGATACTAGTCAGGGAGACCCCCCAATCATACACAGCTGGCTGCCTACCAGATAGCCTCAGTGATCAAACCCCAACTTTCCTACACAAAAACCATGTATATCAGGCTAAACCCCTTACCTATCAGTAAATACATAATAAAGTAAACTTTAACCCTGACAACTTCATCTCAGCCCTACAAAACTGCAACTGGACTCCACTAAAATACCTCAACCTTGATGACGCTGTCCAACTTTTCAATATCACCTTCCTTAAAGTCCTAAACACCCATGCGCCCACAAGATTTACTAGATTTCAACATTTGGCTTAAGTATTGGTGTCATTCAAAGGGGATCTAATGCCTGTCAGCCTGGGATGACATGCTCAATAAGCCATGATGTTTCGCTAGGGACGGCTTGTATCTGTCACCCCTGGGCTTTTGGATATTGGCAAAGGCTCTTGCTACCCCCATAGTGCCTTTTTTAGGCAAGGCTCAAAAGACAAACCCACCTCCATAGGTATCACAAGGGATAAGAAACTAAGAGTAATGCTACTCAACACCAGAAGTCTAAACCTCAAGATGCACTTTTCGAAACTCTCCTTAGCATGGAAAACATCGATATCTGTGCAGTAACAGAAACCTGGTTCAAGGCTCCCGAGAGCACCCCAGCACTACCAGGTCATACCTCATACCATGCTTTTCGGCCCTAAAACTTGGACCGAACCACAAAAGGAGGGGGGGTATCAATATTCGTCAAAGATACCCACACCTCCAGGTTGGTGGCACAGCACGAAGCATCAGAGACTATCCATGTGCAACTAACAGTGGGTAAAACTGCCTTCCAGTTTATAGCCTGCTACAGACCACCCTCCCAAACCCAGGAACCCCACTCGGCCTTCCTGAGAACACTGGAAAATATGAAGGTCTCTCCAAAGACCATTATATTGGGCAACTTCAACTACCCAAACATAGACTGGGAGCATTACTCTAGCTCCAACACCCCAGCCCAAAGGTTCCTAGAATTTATAAACTCAAATGCTATGGAACAACTTGTTACCACTCCCACAAGAAGGGAAAACATACTGGACCTAATCATCACCAACATGGGGACTCTATGCTCCAGACCAGAAGTGTATCCCTCACTGGTAAGATCAGACCATAAACTAATCTCACTGGATATTCACATCCCGACCCCACCACCTGCCCAGAAAACCACAGTGAAAAAATTTCTCTAAAGCAAATTTCACACTCCTCAAAACTGAGGTGGAATCCTTCAAAGCCCCTGGGCCTGTGGAAAATACGGCCCAGACTGCAGAATCCTTTATAAACGCATTCTATGAACACCTTCAGGAATGCATGGATCATGCAATCCCAAATAAAACCAAGACCCAATCCTCCAAAGGCAGACATCCTGTCTGGTGGACCCCAACCATAAACAAACTATACAATAGAAGGAGGAAGCTACTACATGATAGAGCAAAATCCCAAAAAGGGAAGGCATCTCTGATCAGTATTAGCAAAAAATACGGGCACTCATAAAATCATCTAAGGCCAGCTTAGAGAGAAAAATTGCACAGGACACTAAGGATAATCACAAGGCTTTCTTTAGTTATGTTAGGAACCTGGGTGGGAATTCCCAGATATGCTCAGAATTAGTCCAAAATGACAAAAAATACACCAAACCCACAGACATTGCCAACATCCTAGCTGACAGGTTCAGCGCAACCCCCCCCCCCCCACCAAAAGGGCAAATATCTATCCCAGCAGAGTTCTTCCTCCTGACATCTCAGATGCTCAGGTAAGAGCCGCCCTCTCCAAAGCAAAAAACACAGCATCAATGGGACCAGATGGTGTCCCGGGCTGTGTCCTACATGAACTCCAAGAAGAGCTAAACCCAAACATAAAACTACTATTCAATCTCAGCCTAACTACAGGATATGTACCCAGAGAGTGGCGTACAGAAACAGTGGTCCCTCTCCACAAAGGTGGTGCCTCAACGGATCCTGGAAACTATCGCCCCATAAGCCTGACTAGCTTGGTCTGCAAAGCTATGGAAAGGATCATCATAGACCTCATAAATAAAGATATTGGGGACCTACAGACACTGGATCCTACCCAGTTCAGCTTTGTTAAGGGCAGATCCTGCCTCTTAAACCTGGTTGATTTCTTTGAAACAGTCACCAAGGCCATTGACGAGGGGAAGGTGGTCCACACAGCCTACCTGGACCTCGCAAAAGCCTTCAATACAATACCCCACTCGGGCATTATAGATAAGCTCACCAGCTTCTTAAATATAACCCCCTATGTCACTAGATGGGTTGCAAACTGCCTCAAGGACAGAACCCACATGGTTAGAATTGCTGGGGCCATGTCAGACTCCAAACCAGTTAGAAGTGGTGTCCCACAAGGCTCAGTCCTGGGACCTCTCTTGTTCGGTATATATTTCTCGGAGGTACAGGCCAACACGGAAGGACTGTGGCTGACCAAGTTCGCAGATGACTGCAAACTGGGCACCATAATCGACTCTCCAGCTGACACAAGCATCCTCCAAAAGGGCCTCATAGAAACATACAACTGGTGCCAGAGCCATGGCCTCAAGCTAAACGCCAAAAAGTGTATAGTCATCCCTTTTGGCAAAAACAAAGTGCCCACAAATTACCACATAGGTGGTAATCCATTAAGTACAGAAGAAGTAATTAGGGACCTGGGGACCCAAGTTGATAGCAATCTCTCATTTGACAATCACGTGGCCAAAGTGGTTAGAAAAACATTTTATATAGCCCACCTAATCATGAAGGGATTCACATCTAGATCAGGGGAGGTCATCGTGCCTCTTTATTTATCCCTCATCAGGCCCATAATTGAGTACAATGCCCCTTTTGGGATGTACCTTACCAGACACCTGCAGCAACTCGAAAGACCCCAAAAGTACCTCACCAAGAGGATCAAAGGGCACAAACAGATGCCATATGCTGCCCGGTTAAAGAAACTCCAGCTCTACTCAGTGGCATACCGCCTGCTCAGAGGTGAAGCCATGTCCAACCTGGAATTAATGGACATGCTGCACCTCAGAAAATCCAAATCCTATCGAACTACGCGCTCGAGAGACTCGAACCTCAGCATTGAAATAAATAGGACATGCTGGAGGGACAAATTCATAACCCAGGGGCTCCCTTCCCTCTGGAATAAAATCCCAGTACAGGTTAGGCAGAGTCCCTCATTGACTCTCTTTAAGAGGAATCTTGATGAGTGGATGGGAGATCATAGATTTACCTCGGGTATCACTTCTGTGTCACTGTTAGAGGCACAGTATACTAACCTCGAAAAAGGGCATAGCAAAATTAATTTAAAATGGGTGGCGAAAGCCAAACACACTCTGGCTAGGTTTATAAATGCCCTAGGGCAGATAGCCTAGTATGAACCTATGAACCTAGAGTTAAAGCCCAGTCCTCCCCATGGCTACAAAAAGTCACTAGATCAGAAATGAAAACCGAAAAAAAAAAAATAGGAAAAAAAACCCTGGAAATCACTACAAAAAAACGC